>NC_048895.1:46795224-46962701 GCF_011077185.1 Oxyura jamaicensis | reverse complement strand
TGAAGTTATCAAATATACAGTTTTTTTTTACAAGAAGTGTAGACTTCCTATTTCTCAAATAGAACACTGCAAACTTTCTGGTCTTGGGCTGAAAACCAAACAAAATAAATTGTCAGTTGGCACCAGAAGAGATTTGTCTGCAGTTTCTTCTGCAGTTCAAGTTTAATTTTGATGCCTCCTGGTCTTATTCTCCACTGTTACCACATTATATTCTCCACTGTACTCCTCATCCAAGACTGACACTTGGTCACTGCTTAGTGAATGGGTGCCTCATGAATGGTGTAAACAAAATTAAACATGTTTGAATAAGCTACACTATAACATAAATGAGCCACTGTACTGAATTTCTACATCAACTTTTTCCTTTTACGCAGGTGAAACTTCAAATAACAAAACATTTGCCAATAATTTTTCACTGAAAATATTATTTTTATGGGAAACTTTGGCAGAATTTTGAGGTCAAAACCTCCATGATAAAAATATTTTATAAGTAATTCTATTTAAAAGTATCGGTTGTCATTTCAACTAATGCATGACGATTCTTAATAGATTGATGTTTCTCAGTCTTTTTAAGGTGTTGGAAAGAAATTTTACTTGAAAGAAATCTAAGAGTCATTTAACCTTTTTGAAGAAGTCCACAACTCATCTTATGTGTGTTTGTCTCAGTAACTTCCCATCAACTGCGTTTAGGCTAGTGTTTGAAAGCTTATGTAGGTCTTTAATTTCTCCCTATTTTGTATGTTAATTAGATTGTGTGTATAAATATCTGTGTATTATCTATCTATCTGTCATAGTTAATTATACATAAATATAGGTAATTATAGAAGATCAGTGGTCTTTGCATCACAGGATGAGAGAATTAGAGCTTTCTGTCCTGGATACTTATTACCTAGATCAAATTAGAAATTTCTATGCCATCTGACTATCATGGCAATGTTTGTTATAAGAAGTAATAAATACCAGTAATGGTTTATCCAGTTTGTTACTTTAACATATGACCAAAATTCATGTTTGCCTTTTAGCTTTGAAGCTAACAACATCTATTTATTTATTCATTTTTTTTACATCCAAGTTCATGGAAAATATATCAGGCCTGTTTTAAGGATTAATGAGGTTTTTATATTTTATAGGCTCACTTTATGGTTGTGTAATATATATTTTTCCCCTTGTAATATAGACTTTAACCAATTTGAATGGTGAATGACCAAGTGTCCTTACAAACAAAATCTGTTCTGTACATTGCTTATACCACAGGGCAGTATAACAGTCTTAAACTACATGTTTAATAAAGCTAAACTTCCAACTATGGGAAGTTTTATGCAAGAAAGTAATAGAAATCAGTTTTGAAACTAAGAAAAAAAAAATGTATACAACGTTTTCATTGTAGAGACAGTTCCTGAAAAGTAGTTGAGATTTCTGTGGTTTTATCTGGGGATGGGTTATTCTCCTACCGTTGTGCTTTTTTTGTGACTTGTCCCTTTGCTGTCAGCTTAGTACTCCGAAATGTCTATCTTCTCTTGTCATTTTCTCACAGGGTGTCCTTCCATATCTGTTCAGATTTGATGATTTGATACAGGTAATTTTCAGTCTTGTTTGCTTTTATGAGTGAGCACCAGAGGAATGAAAAGAACCAAGTTATATGCAAACATACTTGAATATCTTTATGTGGCTTTATTTTAGATTAACAAGAACCCTACACTGACTAAAGCTTTACTGGCAAATACAAAAGTACAATGTTAAATGCTGGTATGTACTTTAAAATGTAGTTTATATATCCTTTTCCTGAATAGAGATAGAAGGTATTCAGAAATTCAGCTGGATATGTGAAACTAAGTTTCATCTTTGGAGAAACCTATCTGTCTACACTGACTGCAGAGAAAGCCTGGAGAGATTAGACTTACTAAAAAGCAAAGCAAAGTTGTCTTTGGTGAATAAACTGCCGCCAATGTGCTAGATTTCAGAGAAAAACAGACTGTCTCTAGATCCCCGTATTACCACAAGGCTGTCAGTTGCAAATCAAGGCCAAACAGTGCACTGGTCATAACAGGTAAATCCTAACAGATGTCCAGGATTACATACTAAGTAAAATCAATATAAAACAAAAGGGTATGTTGAATTGCAGGCTCTGTAATAAAAAGAGTATGGAGTGCTAAATGAGCAGCAGCACAAATAGTTACAGCGGACATTATGAAAAGACAGTTTCCCTGAGGCATAGAAGACATGCTTGATGGCCTCAGAATCTGTTCTTGAAAGATTTTAAATTGGTTGTGTTCTTTGCCTGTAAAATGAACTCCCCCGCACCTTACTTAACCACCTGCTAGTAATGCAAACGCTTGATATGAATGCAGATTTTGTTGCTTTGAAATACTTTCTCTAAAGTTCCTTGAATTTGTGTAAAGAAATACTTGTTATAGGGAGACTATTGATCACTGTGTCACAGACCCCACAAGAAAGAGAGAGACATACAGTAAATTGAAATTATCAGAAGCAACTGGCATACGCATACGTGTCTATGAGCAGAAAACCTGAGAATCTACCATCTGGAACATTGTACATATAAGGACAGAACCACAAAATATATTTATTTTCTTTTGTAATGAAGGTAGATATATAATGAAGATCTTTATCAAGTTATTTCTGCAATTTTAGCAATTCAGGGTTCTTTTGAGATCCTTTTCTATCTTCTTGAAAACTGATTTCTTGATATATAAACTTTTTCATTGAGTCTAGGCAATGAGTCAAAAAAAACTGAATTTAGGGATGGAAACAAAGAGGTAAGGAGCAGAGAATAAATCTAAAACTATATGGTCCTCTTCTACAGAACTGCTTAACTATCCTGTAGAAAGTATACTTACTTCTCTGGGTGAAATTAGCAGGTACTGAAGAGTCAGTATTCCCTGTATGGGATCCCAAAGAAACCCATGAAACTCAAGACAGGAGCAGATGCTTGTTCGTGGAGGCTAAGTGGAGAATAATAATTTGCTGTGGGACTTATGGAAAAACAAACAAACAAACAAACAAAAACCTTTGATAACTAGATCTCAAAATATTATATAACTTGAACAGAATTTATAATATAGGCATATTGCAATTGAAATGTGTCTCACAGTGTATGAAGAAGAGTATTCTGAGCCTTTTTCTTCTTCCCAAAGGTTTTTCTATTTGGAAAATAATTAAATGAACAACAACAGAAGAATTTTTATATATTTACATTATAATATTATTCTTAATTCCAAGACAGATACAAAATACAGGTTGTCTATTTGTCTTAGATTTTGCCCTCTGAAACAATGGAATAGTTTCAGAATTATCATCCTTCTTTTTGGGGACTATGACATATAACTCTAGTCATGGTCCAGATCTTTGGGATATCTCTGGGTATATGCACATAATGAATGTGAATAATATGGTCTAAGGGCTCCAATCTACAGTCACATGGCAGATATTAAGCTCTGGAGAGCTTACTCAGAATTGAGTACTGTGAAATTGCAGGAGTGTTAAACTCGCAAGTTAAAAAGTTGGCGTCACTGAATCCCATGAGAATTTTTCCATTTTTTCAAGTCATATTCCTTTCAAGTTAAACAGCATATTTGGCAGCTGTGGTCGGGGAGCAAAGATTTTTTGTGAACTATAATTAACAAAACTGTAAAAACAAATAATGTAGAAGTACAGTCCCAATTGCTATACAAGATGTGCCCACTTTTTAGATAAAAGTAACTTTAAGGAGTAATATATAATACATACGCACAATATTACTTTTTTAATGTCATGAGATGAAAAGTAATACACTTCTCTTGGTCAGATTTTATTTAACAAAAATCATGACACTTTAGACATTAATTTTGTTTTTTGTTTACTTCATAAACCCACAATACATGAACTCACTTCATTGTTTTTAGTTAGAAGTGAACTCTAACTTCTGTGGATTTTTATTTCTTCATCCTGAGTATATACTGTTTGATCATTTATGAAATTAGTGTAAGTGATCAACTACCATATTAGTTTAAGGTATTTATTGTTTATAGCTAAAGTTTATTTTTATTTTGCTCTTATTCACTCTAGCTGTATCTGTTCTTGTATTGTCTCAAATATTATTACTTATTTAAATCTTATTTTTTTTAATTACTGAATACATATTTTAGCTCCATCAGTTTGCATAAGCATTTTATGTATTCCACAAACACAGTATGTAAGTTTTATGTGGGATCAGTAGTTCACTAATATTTAACAATTTTTAAAAATATATCTCTCCAGGACTATCTTCAAGTGACACTTTTAATAGAAGATAAGACTAAGAATAGATTACTTTTAGTACAGATTAAATTGCTTTAATGCAAGTAAGATTAATTACTCAAAATGTAAAAATCTATGTTTCTGACTTCACGATAGCTCTGTAATGTAAGGTATCTAAATGTCCATGTTAAGTTATGTACAAAGCTAGCAGGACAGAAATACCCTAATCTACGTCTTGCCTATGTACCACAGCATATCTATCATTGTATGAATTTATCATATGAATATTGTGCCAATATATTGCAATACAGGTACAGCAAAACCTATCAACACAGTATACTTTATATTATTTTATCTAAAGTACCCTAAATGGGAAGTTTGACTAGAATAGAGTTGATCTGAAATATATACTGAATATCACATCTATCCCGTCACCTCTTAGGTATTTTTGTTGTTTTGTTGTTGTTGTTGTTTATTTGTTTGTTTTGTTTTTGCAAGATTGCATGATTTTATTTTCCTACAGAATATTTTTCATAATGTTATTAGTGATAAAAATAATCACAAAAAAGTAGATACACTTTAATTCCTTTCCTCTGGAAAAAAAAAAAAAAAAAAAAAAAAAAAAAGGTATCTATACAATTGTAAAATCTTGATATTAGAACTGCTGTCCGTAGGTTTGTGCCCGGTGTGCTACACCAATAAGCACAAGGAGTCAGAATCCACACGAAGGTACATGATATAAGAGCCTGGGAATGAGTAAATACTTAAAGGTCTGATGAATTCAGATTACTGAATTAGAACAAAGATGCTTTTAATGCTGATAAGAATGCTGATGCAATTTTACGAAGAAAGACTTGGGGTGCTATCATCACCATGTGCTTATGAAAGCAATTGTACAGTTCTGTAAAAGAGACATTGTTGTTCCCAAAGATACATAAATTAAACACCTGTATTTAGGATAGGATTTTTTTAGAAAGCAAGGCAACATTTAATGATATAAATTATTTGATAGATAAATAAAAGTGAATTTAAGTAGTAATTCAGGGATTCTGGCTGTGTATTTCCTGGGATACTGATTTACAGATCTGAAGTGCTGATAGTTGAGGGAATTTTGACAGTCCCCTTTTTCCTGTTCTGACATGTTGATATCTTCTCCATTACCTTCATAAAGCCACGTTCTTCAGTCTCTTTTGCTCATAAAAATGGAAACTTAATTTTTGACCTTTGAAAGTGTAGAAGTCTTCTTACTATATCATAAAAAATGAACTGATATTCTTCGTACACTGCATGATGTTAGGCAGCATTACCCATTACTGGCTTGTTTTTAATTGCTTAGCTTCTACACTGAAAATTAAGTAGTGACTTTTTTTTTCTTTTTTTTTTTTTCCTCTCTTTGCTGCTGCATTTAGTCTCAGGCTTCACGGGAGTCAATAACATGTTAGTCAATAAGGTATATTATTATAAGGTAAAATAACCTTACTGCTATATAAAACAAAGATAGGTATTGAGATCAAGCATTGGATCCTTGATCATCTGTGCCACATAACTTAGCATTGTCTGGCATAGACATGGTCTGTGCCAACCAGCACAACTGAGACACATTTTTGTGTGTTTTGCCACATTTTTCTGTTTATGAAGCACACACAGGATCATTTCTCTTGAAGATAGTGTGGATAGAACATTGTTGACTTGGGTACCTCTTTCCCAAAAAGATTTCAGTACCCTTCCAGTACGTTTGGCACCACTCTCAACCCCATCCTTCTTCTATTCCCAGTTTGCATCCTATGTAAATGTTGCTCTGAAGGGCCGCATTAGAGCCATCTCACTATTTCAGATATTTTTAACTGAAGAGAATACTGAAACTATAACTATGTTTTTCTGAGAGTCAGAGGGATGTCACCTGGGGCCCAGAAGACAGTGCCAGGTGCTATGCAATACACCTTTGCCATATGTCCCCAGGAGAATATAGATAGTCCAACGATTTATTCCTTCAGTAACTGAACAGTTAACTTCTGTTACCTCCAGGATAGGTTTAATTTGTTTTAATGAAGTAGGAAATGATTCTGAGATGGTTTCGTGCTTTGCAAGTATTAGTACACTACCGAATGAATAATTCAGTCCTTTTTCTGTGAATTTAGCAGTGACAGGCAGCTTATTGCAGCTACCTAGTCCATGGTCACATGGCAGCACAATATGCTAAACCAGCTATCATACCACTGAAGTTTTGTCCCTGAGGGATTGGCATCAACTTGCCATAGGGAAGACAGTGGAGTTCCAGCATACCACATCCTTGCTTTGTCCCTTCCCTACAAATGAAACAATTCTGCAGCTACCTTCTACCAAAACCAGATGTGCTAGTGGTAGAATAGGATAGGGTATAGAAGTGTAGGTAAAAATTGGCACTGAAGATAACTGTGTTATTTCTGCTACCTTTATACTAGTAGAGATTCCTGGCACTCATAGGGTTTCTCTGGGGTTTGTAACCCAGGCAGTTTTTCTGTTACTTTGCAAATCCCACAGTGCTACAGACTGGTAAAAGAAATCAAAATTCTCTGTCAGTCTGAGTCTTTAAACAAGCAATGGTCCTCAAATGTCATCCTATCTTTAAACTGTCTGCATACTCTATTGCAGTTAAAAATGTTTGTTAGATGGCTGGAATATATGCAGATTCTTCACTGATTTGTTCTGTTTATGTGTTTGCATTAATTAGAAAGAGAAGTTCAGACTTTGCAAATATGATTTTAAAAGCTCCATGTTAAATTGTTGGTTTTGCTTCTCTGCCTAGCAATTAAGATGGAAGAAATTATCAACTCAGGGACATTCTTTTGGGGGGTATATATTTTTTAATAGTAACGATTACTGTATTTCAATCACAAACCTGGATACTGCTATGAAAAACAATTGATATCAGGTCTTTTTGTAATAGCTAATTATGCAGAACAGTGGTCAGTTAACTTACCACGCTCTATGTTTATATATATATATATATTTATTTTCATCTAACATAAGTAGTCCTCATTACTGCTGAGAGAAATAAATTTGTTCTGCTCACATGAGTTCTTCTGTGCCATCAGAGATACATAGTTCATTATTCTGCACACGTATACTCTTCTATGCTTAATATTTAACATGTTCTGTACAATGCCATTGTTCACCAACATTGTAAGAAAAAGGTCCCCTTTGTTGCATTATTTTGTGTAGTTAGACTAGCATGTGATACGTTGTTTATGTAAAAGAGCCATTTACAGGCCATGGGTTTGGTTTTCATACTGTTATTCGCACTGAGGCAGTACTTTTTACAGTTATTGATCCCAAGGAAACAAATTGCCTGGGGGAGCCAGGCCATTTCATAAAGTAAAAGCCTGTTCAAAATCTTAGCAAGAGCAGAATTTAATGCCAACAGAAGTGGAAGTATTTAAATATAGAAGCCCATGTTTCCAGCTGTAGGGATAGTCACTATGCCATAGATTAATTTAACCGAACACAAATTATATTCTACTGTTTCTTTTTACATAAAATTATCTTTACATTTGAACGTGGCTGTGAGTATACAACACTCTTTTGATTTTTATTACTTACATTTTTATGTAATGAACAGATTTTACCTTTTCTGCTGTACTTTACTGGGCAGAAAACCCATTTAGCTGCTGCTATATGATAATTATATCATTAATATATAACTGTGTCTTCCACAATAGAACTGGGTGTGCTTTTTAATGTGAACAAAAGTAGAATTCTTGTAAAAAGTAGATTCTTGTAAAATGGTAGAAAAGTCCTTCAATGGCTTTAGCTCTTTCCCTAAATTACTGTCTGGTCTCAGAAATTAGAGAGGATGCCTGTATTTTGCATCTTTTCCAACTGGATTAGTTCTTTGCTCTTCTTTCTACATAAGAGTACCCCCATCTCTTCCACATTTTTGAGTTCCCATTGTGGGTTGACAAAGTCTCAAGTACAGGCAAAAGCTGTGAACTCTTTTAAAATCTGTCATATCTTTAGTGATAGAGATGCAGTGCTTAGTACTTCACTAGGCATATTGAAGAAACTAGTATATTGGATAAATAATGACATTTAAGTTGCAGTGAAGAAAATAAAAGCTTTTTTTCAATAGCAGTCTCCTTTTTCAAAAGTAGGAGTTTCATTTCATGTCCATCTTTTTTTCAGATTTTTTTAAAAACATTTCTAATAGGTTACTGTGCTCTCAAGAAAAGAACAGATTGGTAGCAATGAAGAATGAAATTTCATTTTTTCTCTAGTTGGATTTAATGTAGGTATGTTTGACCTGGAAGCGTATAAATTTAGTATAACTTCACTGTTTCCTACACTTTCACTTTGTTTTTGTCAGTATTTATGCTCTATCAATCCTGAGGACTTGCAGCTATATCCTGAAATTATAGTTCAGTGTGGACTTTTTCACCTTCCTTCTGACAGGAAAACATTACAAAATTCAGATTTCCTGCTTTAGACTTCAAAGGACATAAAAAACCTGGGGCATTTTATAAACATTCATTAAAACTTGAAAAATCATTTCTGATCATGCTGTTTCAATAAGCACTGTAGTTTCGTGAACACTATAGAATTCCACTTACTGAAACTTTTAGTTTCAGGACCTCTTTGGCTCAGCTATTTAAATAGCAACTTTGTTTCAGAGTAAAATAATACATTAATTTTAGTGTTGTTTTTTTTTTTAATTATTATTATTATTTTAATTCATTAATCTTTGAGTTATTGTTTAAAATCTAGTGCTGCTTGCAATGTCATCTGGGAAAGAATGTGACAATTCTCTACTGCTGTGTAATAAACTTAGTTTCTCATTTGTACATCTGTTGATTTTTCTTTATATATCTACTATTTATTTGCAAATGTTTATGCAGCATATCAGAATAAATGTAGGAAATTGTTATTTATGTTGAGCAAAAATATATTTAAGAATCTTTATCGTTTGTATGCTTATATTTGTTTATTTACAAAAAAAATCTAAACACATGCAAGCAAATCCTAAGATTATTAGTATTTCTATATTCTTAAGTTATTGTTAATTTTTCTTTTTCCAAAACTTTTAGTTGTTGTGTGTGAAATTTAAACATCTGCTGCAGTAGCACTGTAAGATAAATGATAATTGTACTTTAGCGGTAAATAACGGATTTTTTCTGCACAATTTTTTATATTTATTTGAGATTTTAAATGCTTATTCAAATGGCATTGAAAAGAAAGAATGATGCCTTTCAAGTAAGTCCTCCATGGCACAACTTGAGTCTAGCTGACTTTTTAATGATATTTATATTTCTGTGTTTGTGCATTTCTTATGTCTGTATTGATTTCTTACTTTGGTAAATCATATTTTTAGAAACTCATATCTACCATTAGATGTGGATTTTAGCAGATAATTCTAAGATTGCCTACTGAAGAGATATTAAAAGTTTTATTCATAAGGAGAAATTGCCACAGAATCCAGCTGCTCAGTCTTACAGTATCTTTCAGGCACCCAAGGCCATTATTAATTGACCTTGGTAGCTTCATTAAAGAGATAGAGAACAACTTTCATGTGTGTATCAGTACAGATGGTGATAGCCCCAGAACTGTTGCTTCAAGCCAGAGATCACAAGCTATTTTAAAAAGTGCATATTCCTTGATATACTTCCTACTGATCATGGTCCATTACCAGCACCAGGTTCCAGTGGGAGAGTGGGCTAGTCGAGAACTATGCTTGGCTGCTTTAGGGCAGAGCCTGTGTTATGTAGTTAACTGCACTAATTATATACTCTTGATGAGATCATTAGAGGACAATAAAGGAAAATGAAAACAGTTTGCAATATGTGTGGTCAAATTAGCCACACAGAGAAATTATGGTTTCTACTTAAATGCTGTTTAGAAAGTGTCCATTAAAAAAAATGTAGACACCCATGTATGTACACTGTAATGATGCCTAAGCTAATTTTCTTTAATGTGTTTATTTTTGAAATTGGGAATTGGACCCTGTTTCTCTCTGATTAGAATGCAAAGGAAAGATTTTAAATGAGACATGCAACAGTATACCTATAGCCATGTACTTCATAGAAGTACGCTAGTGCTGATTTAGACCATTGGTGGACCATTTGCAACATTTTTGATTTTAACAAAAATTAATGATTAAATCTTATTTCCACTTAAGAAAGAGACTATTTATTGGCACTTAAGTGCAGTTAGAAATTTATTTTAACTCTGTCATATTAATTTGGAGGAAAAAAAACTTTTAAGGACTTCTTTAATAAACAATGTATTTGTGTATGCTACTTCGTACACAAAATATCAGCAAGTATAGAAGCTGGCAATAGTACATAAATTTGTAGACTTTGAAGCAATAATCTTTCCAGCACGTGCACTGTTGTACCTTATCAGTGTGCATTTTAACAACTTATGGAATATGTAACCTGAAAGTGCCTCCTTAAAAAAGTCCAGTTATTTTATATTGCTCAAATCCAAATAACTGAACTTCCGTTTGTAAGCTGGGAGCAATAACTAGACAAACCTTCAACTTCTTAAAAGTTGCAAATTGAGTTTTTCTTAAACATTTACTTTTATGGATTATTAAAGGAAGTACATTCATGGTGGAAAAGTACATTTATGGATTATCATTGAAAATTATCTCTTTTTTGGTGGGAGGATAACTGGACTGTTTTTTCCTCTCCACTAATTACCCAAAGCTCTTTTAATTTAACTGAGCCTTTATGGATTCCACAAGCCAGTAAAATAACTGCACAAAGAACTCTACATAGCCTACAAGGCAATGTATTTAAAACACACATTTCTGTTACCAGTAAACTATTTTATTGACCCTTTTCCACTCCTGCTCTTGGTGCCTGCTCAGGGTGGCACTGCAGTCCAGAGAATTGTTTTCTGCTGGTTGTAACTGCAATGTTAGTGGACTTTGTGGACTTCCTTTACAGGAGGACAAGAGAGAGAAGGCGTAAGGCTGCTTCAGAGATTAACAACCAGATAAAATGGCTACATTATAAACTGTACTGTTTAGTACTTGATTTTACTAGATTTCTTCAGTCAACATTCTCATGGCTTTGATCTGCATCTCTTAGAGCCTTAACATTTTCTTAAATTTAGATCTTAATATCCTTCCAAACTCAACATTCGAGAGCAAATATCAGTCTGATCCAGTTCTTAATAAGGAAGGATTCCCATTGACTTTAATGAGAGTTAGATCAGCCCGTAAAACGGACAACTGGTTTTGCCTTTTAATTAACTGAAGTGGCCAAGTTAGTCATCGCAACAGAATCAAAGGACTATACATACAATTGGTGGTTCATCTCTTCTTAACTGAAGGTCTACATGTGCTACTAGAGTATATAATTCATTTTATCTGAGTGTAATCTGAGCCATTCTCCAAATCAATGATCATTTAAAAAGAGAAAATAATATTTTTTGCCAGACTGCAAAGAACCACAGGTTCAATAGTGAAATGATTGATCCTGCACTTTTTTCAAGAAAAAGAAACTGCATGCAGTTTGCTCTGTACTTAGACAACATATTAAAGACTGGAGCTTTATTTACTCCATAAGAAAAAGGAAGATTCCAAGAACTTGCATAAGAAATAAATCTTGATTCAATACTGTAGCCCAGTGTGTGCTGGACTTTAATAAGCATATGAAACCATTGGCTGGCTGGCTACTATGCTTTAGTTTTTGTAGTCTAAGAACTAAAGTTTTGAAATTCTTTGGTGGTTCTTTGACCGAGTCCACTAATTCAAAGTATTTTAGAATTATAAATCATATGTTCTTTTCCATTGCATTAGTTAGGAAAAGATAGTGCTTTTCATTCTTAGCAATTCGATCCAGCTGCTTTATAACAACTGTTATAACTAGAATAAATTAGTAATACTAATTCAATTATTATTAAATTATTAAAATAAATGTTAAAAAATAATTATTCTTGTTGTTATTATTAGTTTCTATTTGCAGGTAGTCTTTCCTCCTGAGAGTTACAGTGTGAGTTTTGCATTCAAACAAATATCAGCAAATATCTAAATTGAAATAATTAGCTTTTCCACATCTGGAATTAAAAACAAAACAAAAATCTTTTGAGGTTTATTTAGGTTTTATGGTGATTTGCAAAATAGGTCAAGCGCTTTGTAATGCACAAAATCTAAGGTGAATAACTAATGCTGTTTGAAGCAATATAATATAACCAGAGAGTTATGTACTAAATGCTGTAATTTTTTAATACAAGCTGAAATCGGTATTTTTAATCTCCTAAACCTGGTGACTTCCATTGAGTCTATGGAGAAAGGAATTGAGCCTAGAGCATAAAAGACAGTATGAATATATTGTTAAATTTTGTTAATCTTATGAAGCAGTGTTGCTCACAGACTGGAAACATCTTAAAAAAAAAAAAAAAAAAAAAAAAAAAAAAAAAAGTGCTTTTGTCACTTGTAAGCTATTTCCAAACTTTAGTTTGCTCAATAGTGTTAGTAGAAAAGAATTGATAAACAAGGACTTAATTACAAAATCAGTAAGAAACTGATCCTCCTTCACTCCAAAGTGTATTTATTAAAACATTTACTAAAACCTGGCAGGTTATTCCACTAAGTACAATATACTTAAATATTTCTTGGCACAAAGAATTGAGTTTAAATATTCTGTATTTTTTATTTAGGAATGAATGCCCCATATTTTATCTGTGTTAGCGAACATTTAAATATCCCATGCAAACCAGAACAGATTTAACAGGACTGGCTGAGAAAAGACTAATGCATAAAACACAGACTAATGTGTAACATGATGATCAGAGCAGTTTCACTGGGAAGTAGGAAATGCAGATATAACTCTTTTCAATCTGAGAGGAAAACATGAATATTTCAGTATCCTGGGTGATTCTCTACCCTTTCACCAGTTACAAGAGAAGCTGCCACCACCTCTTTCCAAATTTTTGAATGGCCTAGGCCTTAGTTTTCACCTTAAACATGCTTAAAATGTCTAAGATAGAAATGATAGTTTTCCCATTTTTTATTGTAGTGACTTTTTTTTTTTTTAAGAGTAGCTAGATGAGTTTTTTGAAGAAAAGGTGAAATGGAAGGTGATTTGTATTTTTTGTATAGTTTTTGGAAATTAAAAGCAATTTTTCTTGCAGCTTTAAAGCAATTTAAAGTTTTACTTAATATAATTTTTGTTCTACTTTGCAACATTGTCTAAACTTACTCATGCATGTATTATTATTCATATGGCTATGTGCATGGAATATATATACTTTCTTTTTGCTGATACGTTAAAAATTTACATTTTAAAAACTATGTAACTCTCACTGGTCATGCCAGGTTGAGATGTTAATCGGTGCATCAGGGAGGCTTGAAGCCAGATTTATGGTCAACTTCCTATGGGCCAGAATAAACATCTTTGCATATGGTCACAGTAACTTGCCTGGGCTTCTGTATGAGTTTCACAGTTGTGTACTAAAACACCATTTCTCCCATATCTATCTGTCTGGCTTGCTTTCAAGCCTTGGATTGACTAAAAGAACCTCAGAAAGTAAGCCACAGGCCTCATTTGCTCCAGGAGTTGGTTCCAATCTTAGACAAGTTCCATTTTAGATAATGAAACATAGGCTTAGACATGTGGTTTTAGGTCCCTGAAGTTTATCAACTTTGGCCAGAAAGACAGAGTCTTTTTGTGAAATTTTGCACTCCTGATTTAACCACATGAAATCTACAGATTTTATTTTGCTTACAAAACAAAATAAGAATAAATATTAGGGCTGAGAAGGTCCAGTTCTTTATTTATTTGTTCTCATGTTCTGAGGCTACTTATCATCTAAAACAGCCAAAGTAGGGGTTAATGTATTCAGAAGTTCTCAGAATTCTGGAAAAGTCAGATTTTTTTCAGGAAGCTCTAGCAAAGATACCTCTGCCTTTATTATCACAGTATTTGTTTTAAGGATATATGGTAACGAGTACCAATTCATTCAAGGCTGACTCATTTTGTTCTAGCAAGACTCCATTCTGTGCTCTTCTGATATGAGCTATTTTGTCAGGTGTATTCTAAAGTCCAGATAATAATTTTATTAGAAAGTAAACTAATAGCAATTGAATACTGGATGGCTTCTCATGCAGGTAGCCTGAAGGTAACCAAACTTACTAAAGTTTTTGCCTTTATTTCAATCATTATTTTACTTTGTCATATGTGGTATAGATTTTAAGAGCTCACTGAACTCCATCATTTCAAGCATGGTAATAAATACAACCCAAATCAACCTGTCTTTGAAATATTGGAAAATGAGTAGCTCTTTAAGGGACCACAGTAATACAAAAGTAAGCATTGGCAAGAATTGCTTACCCTTCATTGACCTCACAAGGGTGAGAAGGATCACCTTTGCACTACATTTGTCATAGCTCACATAATAATATCACACAACATGAGTTTTATTTTAGTTGCCAAGCCTCATTAATGTATTTTCATTGGTTTTGCTGTGATGTCAAATGTTTTGGACCAAATGTAATCCTCTGGTCAAATATTTTATAGCTATAAAACTATACATGTTTAAAAAAAGAACGTTTTCTTTCACTTTAGAAGATTGATGGATAAGACCTTGTCTTGTACTTGTATTTTTAAATATCCAGGTTAAGCAACTCACTGTCTTCTGTGTTACTCAGTTTTACAAAGCAGTAATTTTCTTCTATTTCTCTTCTGATACACCTTATCAAGCTATGTGCAAATTTTTGCATTTTTCCCCATTCTGTCTGTAAAATTTGGTCACTTGGTCTGGACCAACAAAAATTCCCTTTGTCTAGAACTTTCTTTAAACTTAAACTTTCCTCATCATGGATGCAACAGCCTGCTCTTTATTGTCTTCCTTTGCTTACTCCATGGAAGGGGTACACTTCTTACCCACTCAAAATCCTAGTAGTGAATTCATCTTTCTTTAACACCATTCTGACCATGTCATTTAATTGCTATTAGTTTGGGTTTATTTTAGTCATCTAACATGAGATGATGTTAGTCAACATGATATTACTTTTTAATAGTATGATAGTATGCATTCCAAATGCAATACCATAAAGGTAATGATAAAAATCAGAAAAAGTGTGTTACATCTCCCAGCCCATCCTCTGTTAGTGAAGGTATGCTCTCTACAGTTAGAGGCGTAATCAAAAGTAGTAATAAAATATTAATAGCTTTGATTTTCACTTCTGAAATAAAACATCCATTTATAAGTTGGCTATGGAATGATACTAGATATTAAATTTTCCCATGTGTTTTGTTTCTTAGAGTAAAAAATGAGTTTAGAGGTAGATAAGGCTGTTAAGAAAGAAAAACAGCTGCAGAGGGCTAGCATAGAATAAGAAGACATCCATGACCATAAAGTAATTATAATTGCAGGGAATAAAAAATGCTACTGCTATTTTTTATTAGACCAAATAAAGTTTAGAAAAAATGTGTACTCAAGGGTACATGATGAGATTTATTTATTTTGTAGTACTCACACAGATATTAGCTAGCCTAAAGTTCCAAAGCTTTGAAAAAAAAATATAAAAAGTTAAATACTTTTTAGATTCAACTTACTATCATTCAATTGAAAATATTTAAGCAGACAAGACCTTACAGAATCTGAGTCATATACTATGCAGAAAAAGCACGCTTGAGCGATTCATGAGGTTGAAAATGTTAAAAGAATTTCTACATTTATTAGAGAACCTAAATTACATTGGCATATATATTATTTATAACAACACTGCTACTGTATCATATAGAGTTACTACAACGCAGCTGAACATTTTGTTATTTGTGTAAACATGAACAACGAAAAGACTGTTTATTCCCAGAATGGGAGAGAAAAGTATTCTAATTACAGTTTGCATTGTTTTGCCTGTGGGCTCCCCAAGAGCCAGTCCCTGATGGGAAGCTGATGCCTCACATTCAGCGATGCATGAACTCAGGCTCTTTGTTCTGCAATAGGAAAAAAACCTATCTGTGCAGTGCCATTTCTTGACTAATGCATGTAAAAGGTTATTGTACTTGATTCTTCTGCATCTGCACAGAGCTGACACAGAATCTGTCCTTTTTTCCTTTCTAATTCTGCATTTAACTGTCATTTGTTTCTTTCTCTTACCATTAAAATACATAGTGAAAAAATATTAGAATCAATCTTTTATTTTTCTGGAAATGAAAGAATTATTTTGTGCATTTATAAATGGATGTCTGAATAATTGCTAATTATGTAAGCTATTCAGAATATATTCATAAAGGGGAAGTAAACTCAAAATCACCTGTTCCCTTGGGCAAAGTGCATAATCTAAATGAAGTACAACCAAATGCGATATTATTTACATTGTATGCAAATTTATTTTCTAAAACATATTTGACAAAATATTGAATTCACTTATGAACATATAATAGATCCCACTTGTACTGAAGGTCTCTTTCAGACTATTTTCTGAATAATTAAATCATATGGAAAAATGTCAGAAGGCAAAATAAAATGTATTTATTCCAGCCATATCTTCCCACAGCATGACACGTCGTCTGAAAACAACACTAAGCATTTTATGCCATCTGTGCTGGTTGGGGATGCATTTACAATGCATTTCAATGTGGAATATTCCTTTTTGAGTTCCACACTGTCAGCTTATAGCAATAAGCACCTAAATAGAGTGATCTACAAAAACAGACAGCCATCAATACTTGGTTCCCTTTCATCTGCACCTCGAGCGTTGTTTTATCTTTGGGAGATGGAGCTTGTTCGTTATGCTGTCATTCACAGTTTTATATAAATAAAATGTTAGTACAAAGCTTTGTTTATATACAGTAGTGATTAGATTTTTTTATGAGGTAAATGCTGAATAACACAGGTTAACAGTACTTAAGTGAAATATTAGGGTTCCTAAAAGAGACTGTTATATTTTTTTTAATGTTTGTTTTTAAAAATAATAAGAAAATTTTATTTCAGGAAAATACTATAATACATACAGTCCCAGGGACCGTATGTAAAGCATTTGGTAACTGTAAAGTAGTCTTACCTTCTAGTTGCCTATAACTGATATTGTATACCAGCTCTCCATAAGTGATCTGCAGAATCAAAGAATATATTGTTTCAGTCTACACATGTTGTGTAAATTGCATCTTTCAAGTCACTCTCTCAAACAAGGCTAGTGTGTATGTGAGACTTGTTACATGCAATTGTTACCAATGAAATTACAATAATTCCTGTCTATTTTTTTCTTAACTTGTTAGCATGTAAGAAATGCTAACAACAACAAAAATTGTGTATCAAAATGGTCTTCGTTCTCTGTTTCATCCAAGTAGAGCTTTTGCACTTGTGACAAAGGACCTGCTAAGAAGTAGTTTGAAGTTCCCTAACTCACAAAGGCCCATCCTCAGTGTAAACTAATGCTGCAGAGGACAGAGGATGTGTCTCCTTAACAGAATTTGATTTTGTCATTATACATGTAGAGAGTCCTAGCATCCTGGAAGACTATCCCCTTAGTTGCTGGGGATTCTTTTCTGACCTACCCCATTTATTGTATAATAGTTTATTAATTAGATATTATTTTTGCTTATGCACTATTATTTTAGTCTTAATACTTTTCTTGTGTAACATATGTTGTATAGTGTAATTAATGATGCAACGATTTCCACAAAGCCATAATAAAGAGTCAAAAAGCTACTGTGTATCATAGGAAGAACATGTGCATTTTGATTGCTAAGAAATACTATTTTCTTGTTATGGGATTAAGCACTTATCTCCTGTTCCAAAATGCTAATATTCAATGCTAATTTCCAATGCCAGTGTCTCCTTAGAGGACATTCAACCCTGAAAATATTGGGAAGCAAAATCTTGGACATTAAGAAGTAATCAGTTTCCTGAGAAGAAAATGCAGAATATATTAATTATTGCCAATTTCCACTGTAATCAAATTTACAAATAAAATATTAGTTTCCTTCATTTTCTTTTTAGTTATATCAATCTAGAAGAAGTTCAGGGTCCTTAGTAACTCTGTAATTTAATCTCAGTGCTGGACTTTCAAATACCTATGCAGTATACTATGTATAATATATGTGCGAATTTCTCAAGAACATTTTAAAATGTTTTATGAACATTTTATGAACATCTGTTAGAATGAGCTGATGAGTTGACAAAATGACTTTTTTACTATTAGAGTTGAATAAAATTGTAAAAAACTGTTAAAGGCGTTGTTTGTAGAGAAATCTCTTTTGTTAAATAGTTGGTAAAATTGGAGAAAGGGGATATTTTCTGATACTCAAACTCTAATTGCAGGTTCACTTCAGAATATAATATCCTCTGAAAATTTTGAAAATGTATTTGTTGTTCTGGTATGATTTGCTAAATTACATCTGACTTGAAGTTTCAGAGGAGCTTTCACAATCACTGTTTCATAAAGATTGTTGTCAGGATGACCATTAAATGTTTCGTCTTCCCAAGAAACACTTCTGTGCATGCTGTTTTGCAACACAGCTTCTGTGTAAACAGTTTTTCTATGTAGCCAATCTACCCCTCAGCAATAGCCTTAAAATCTCCTTTTGATTCTTTATACTCAGCTTATTTCACGAAAATAAGTCATGTTCCTTCTGTGTCCTGCTATTAGCAGAATTATCAGCCTACCACACTCCAGGTGGTGACAATGCTGTGTGACTGTTCTTTGTTGCTGGCAGATTGTTCAATAGAATAGAGCATATTCCACACAGATTTAATATTAAAATACACAGTACTAATTGTGAAAAAGGCAATCGGAAGATAAAATCAGTAGCAACAAGATAAACTCCTGGTAGATCTCAGTCAGCAATTTTCTTTGAACAAGGATGCAGATAAACAGTAAACTTGGTATAAGTGATGAAAATTGAAAATGCACATCATATATCAAAAGAACAGAAATATTGGCCAATATGCGTATTTTAATCTGAAATAGCTTTACAGAATTATCTTCTATTCCTTTATTTAGCAGTTGTACTAAGAGCCCCTGAAGATCAAACATGCTTTATTAATGTTGGAATAAATAAATCTATCTGATGAAAAATTGATGATAGGTTACAGATAAGACAGATTAAAGTATTGTAGGCTAGATACAAAAAGTATACATTTAGTTAAACTTGTTTCTAGTGGTGAAAGAATTTCATTGCTTCAGTCTCTAGGTAAGTACTGTCCATATCCAGACAGTTATTGGATAGGAGTTTGGTTCTACTTTTAGCTCTATAACAGCATAGAAAATATTGTTTACAGCAATACGAATCATATACAATAGGAATAACAAACATAAATATACTTAATCAGAACCATTTATGTCTTCTTTTTTTTTTTTCTGTGCTGCTGATTAGTCTTAGGAAGATAAATTAATCTTCAGCCTTACAGAGTCAGTCCTGTATTCTTTACTAACATCTGTGTTTCTCCCACATTAATGTTTTTTAGACTGAAGGAAGCATTTGCACTTCTGAGTCACCAGTCAGTGGTGACAGTTTGCTCATGCCTCAGGATACTGAGTGCAATGGTTTCATACATATTAGTCATCTCATTTGCAAGATTCTGAACATGTCCTCTTCAGGCTTACCTTAGTGCAGAGATTTTTAGCAGATACCAGTTTGATAGATTTTCAGAAACCATCTAGCAGAAGTACAAATGGGATTCTATGGAAAACTGTACTTGACAGTGTAAAAAATTAATTAAAAAATCTCATTTTCTGTTGCAGTTTTTGGGGCAAGTCTGCTCCTTTTATTCCCTTAGTAAATCAGCTTGTCCCATTTCAGTTTAAATTCTATATACTCATTAACTTTACCTTTAAATATTCAATACAAACTCCTGACTATTGAACTTAGCAGGGAGATTGCTGTTTACTTCAGTGAAACTCAGTTATCTCTCTACACGTCTCTTTGGCAATCTTGTTTGTGAGGCATACGGTTGACATTTGCTATTGTTAGGATCTGGCCTTCTGCAATTATTGTGTTGTCTTTATTTATTTATTATTTTTTTTAGTTATTGAAACAACAAGAATGTCTGGATGGTATAGGGAAAAAACTTCACGTTATCACGTGAACAAAACGGGTAGAGAATGGATTTACTGCCTTCTATAAAGAATTTTCTAACACTTGTTAACATAACAGGCAACTGAGGAATTTATGTATGTGAAAATTATGACATATTATAGAGGACAATAAATATTTTTGGAGCTTAAACTTGCTTACCTTTTGCAGAACTGTGTTTTGTGGAAAAAAAAGTTGCAAACACAAGACTTGGACAACAGTATTCTACTACTATCAAGAAACTACTTTGAAAAGCTATTAGAGAAACTGAAATATTTTGATTTGGCTCCCAGAGCTGGAAAACCAGTTCTAACTGCTGAATTACAGGTTTAAAACTTCCTGTTAGCTGATACACCTTCAGGGCTCCCTGGCCAGTCAAGAAAATTTACCAAAATCTTGCACTGAAAGGAATGGTGTACTATCAAATAAAAGCATCATTGCATCAGCTCAGTATGTCACAACACATTCTCTTAATTTCCATTCCACACACACATTGCAGATGAATTTGTCAGAATACAAGTGTAGGTGATCACATGCTGTTCATTATTGATATAAGGATGGTATGTTTCAAGTGTATATGCTTAAATCAGTACAAAATAGAAGATGATGTCTTCATTTAAATTTAAATGTAACAAATATGGTGTACTCTTACAATCCCTTAATACTATGAGAGCTTAATTCTCTCTAACATTGCCTTGGCTGTATTAGAACATATTGAATAAAATGAGACTTTACGAGAAATTTCACTATGAAAAGTTTGCTAAAACAGTGTTTTATTACATTTTTATTGAACTTCAGCCACTAGAGAGTAGGATCATCTCTCCATCCTTTGAATTTTACTGCAAACATTAGGCAAAAGACAAAATCAATGGCCAAATTTGCATTCTAGTTTATTTTATGTTTGCTACAACTACAGAAGATGTGTTAATATGCAGCTGAGGCTGCTTCTATCAATTTCTAAACACAAGCATTAAAAAAAAAAAAAAAAAAAAAAGAGAGAGAGAATCCTGAGCTATGATCTATTCATCAACTTAGCTATCACTAATTTTTAACACAAAAGTCATTCTTATATTAGCATGTATGAGTTCAAGTAAGAAATCCAAATTTACAGAAGAATGCTTATTGTGATTGCAAATACATGTATACAGGTATGTATATGTATCACTCTCTATACATCTCCTAGCATATGGCACCTTTAAGAACTGGGGACCAGACTAAAGGCAAATGAGCAAGAGAAGTAGCAAAGGGGGCTGAAACATGTGAAGCTAGCGGGATTAAGGGTATAGCATGGGCTTTGGCTGCAAACGCAGGATGTGTAAAACTGTAAGTCTTCTCACATGTTTTAAAATGAGAAGAAAAAATACAGATAAAAAGTGTAGAAATACCTTACACCACTAATTAAACACACAGCCGATCCTGGAGATTTTAAGTCAATGCTTACAGATATTGAAAGTAATGCATTTATTAAGTTTTAAGAGTTTAAAACTAGAGAAACCCAAAGAAACAAGATGTCACTGTTATATCGCTCAGACATTTAAAAACACATCTAATTATGAATCTTTCATTTGAATCGCAGAAAACATTCACAAATATTCAGTCTAATAATAATTGACTTTGAGTTTGGACAGAATATATATAACATATAAAAAAATCAAAATCAACAGAATTAATTTTAAGCACATCTACAATTCAGCTGTAACTATGAATTCACAACTAGTATATCCACAGTAATACTAATTACTATGTATAATATCTAATTCCATGGGGATATTATTTTGACAAATATGAAATGAAATAAACAGGAAAGTGAAACTGTCCCAATTAATTTACAACTGCTAAACTGGTGTTAAATATCCACAGCATTTCCTTTGTGAACAGGCTATTTAATGAGGCATATTGACATATTATATATGGATCTTTCAATTGATTTGTTTTGGCAATATACGGTATTTAGGTTAAAAGCAGAATATATGGAATCAATCAGACATATACTAGATGTATTAAGGACTGTGTCAAAATGCAGATATGCATGGCAAGATACAAGCAGAAGGATCTCTCAGGGAATCAGTTCCTAACTAGATTTTAGTCAACATGATTGATGATACAAGTAGTGTTATAAAACCTTTGCTGATCCCAATGTCTGGTAATGTGAGTCAAAATTACCCTAATCAACAGATCATAGGGAAATACATTTGATACCTAGGTGCAAAATAGTAAACCCGGAAACCGAGTATACACTTTGTACTTACTACATAAGAGAGATTGTCTTTGAAAACAGTGACTTGTAAAGAACACAAGGTCATTGAAGATAACTGCCTGAACAGGAATTCGTAGTGCAGTGTTACAGTTAAATGAGATAATACAATGCTTACAAGAAGAAGACTATCAAGTAGAAATAGATGATGTCTGTGTGCATATCACTATAAACTGTTGTGACTGTGCTGTGCTCAAATCTGATATTCACACTTCAAGAAGAATGTGAAGTATTGGAAAGATTTTGGAGTGTTCTAGGATGAGAAAAGATGATCTCAAACTTAAAGCTTTGAGACTTCAGTTCAGTCATTTGTATACTATGCAAGTTGTTGAAAGAAAACTTAATCATTTGACAAAGATAGCTACTCATGACCAAAAATTAAATATATATATATCAACTCTTAATAGCTCTTAATTTTTCCAACAGAAAAACAGTACTGTTTCCAAAGATAAAAGGTGTTAGCGTTAAGCTTGAATTGCATTAAGCTCTAGTTGCAAGTCTAATTATTAAGTCCTTGAACAATTTATGTATCATGTTAAAAACTTAACAATAATCTTTAAGGTAGGACTAGATAGATCCACTAGACTATTTAATCCAGTTCTTAGGGGGGGAGAATTATATGAATAGCCTTAAATTCTATGCTTATATCCGTAATAGCAGATAAAATATCCAGAGCTGGTTCTCTAGTGGCTCAGTATTTGTGCCTGGATTCATGCTAACAAACAGTATGGGCAGTACGAGAGTAGTGTTTGGCAATTGCCTCAGCCCCTGGTTGTACATTAGTACAGCTGTAGACTGATTTTTGGTTGGTTGGTTTTGTTGTTTGTTTGCTGTGGAAGAGATGCACCAAACAGCCAGAAAACATCTTGATCAATATCTCTCAGTTTTGTTGAATTGCACAACAAAATTTGTAATTATGCATATGAGGTGAAATAAAAGATCACTTTGCTAACAGTTGAATAGTCCTAGACCCCAAAACCTTAAAAAGCAACAAACTTTATAAACTAGTGTCTTTGTCAGTTCTATAGTTACTAAGCAATATAAAGTAGGTAATCTTGCTACTATGACACAAATTTGGAAGTAGGTTTTGAGATTTCAGAAGAGTTACTGATATTTTAATTCAGTACTTCAAAAGACTCTTCTGTTACTAACTATGCAATCAGGAGAAGAATGTACAGACAAGTTTGGTAGAACTGATGAGAGTAAGTTGCTGAATATCATAAGATTCAAAGATTTAAAAGCCAAAGAGATAAGCAAACCATCAATGCTGTTGTAGGCTAACTTGTGTTTGAATAAAATGCATTTCTTATTGAAAATGAAAAAGCTCAAATGTTTGCTGAACTTTTGCTTCAACAAAGGCACCCATGCCATATTTGAAGCCTCTGTTTGGCTTGCATTTCCTGTAGTGATCAGATGTTCTTACTGTTGAAATTGCATGAGTTTGCAATTTGGATTTGGTGCTCAGTATCTTGTTCTAGTGACAGCCATCTTTGTAAGATCAAAGAACTTTTTAGTAGAATGTATTTCCTTCCCACAAAGATATTTATGCACTGTAACGCATACTTTTCAGTTTTCTTACTAAACAGATAAAACGTTGAATATCTGAAGTTTCATATTGTATGGTGTTTTCTTAGGCCTTCATGCCTTGGGATTCTTCACAGTACCTCTGACAATTTTTCAACATTTTTTTCTAGCAAGACACAAAATCAATACAAATATTCTATTTCTCTCGCTGCACTTTTTGATACTCCATAAATAAGTACCAGCATCTTTGCAGTGGAGAACTACATTGCCCATGAAGCCAAAGGTACAAAGCTGTATTTTGAATTTAAGTATTTTTATGTAATATTTAATTAAAATAAAAAATAAAAATAAAATAGAAATCCATATAGAAGAATGAGTAGAAAGAAAATAAAGCAGAGAAGAAAATAGGAAAAAGATGTGGATGAAATTGAAATTTAGATAGTGTGAGATGAAACAAAAAAAGACTGGAATAAAAAGCAGATCAGAAGAGGCCAAGGAGAGTCCATCAAAACAATAGCAAATAATCTGACTAGAAGCCACTGATTTGATTTTGTTCAGTTGACTCCTTCCTGCAGGTTCTTTCAAGCCCTGCGGAAAGATAATCCTATACCCAAGCCTTCTATTCCAGGAAGATAAATACTCTCCATTGTAGGGTTTGAGATCCATAGACTCCTTTGGCCCTACAGGGCAAACATTAGAAAGGCACGTTCGCTGCCCAAAAGACCTCACAGTCTAAAGTTTAATTCTACCATTAGCAGGTGGATGTACAAAGATGAATAGAGGAAGGAGAAGCAAGCAATGAAACAGCTTTGTTCAGTATGAAAAATGGAAGAAAACAGCTGTCTAACAGTTGTACATGTGAGGGTTTGGGGGGGGAGAATTGTTTACTTTTTTCTTCTCTGAATCAGTAACAATGCTCACCTATACTATGTAGAGCACCCTGTGTTTCTAAATATGCTCGGTCTCCCATGAGGCTCAAGAGCAACTGTACATACATCTATAAGTTCCTAATAAACTGTCCAGCTCAAATGCTTGGCCAAACTTTAGTTCTGAAGATGATAGCATTAATATTCGTTATTTACAGCCTTTATACATACCTTTTTTTTTTTTTTTCTTAATAATGGATATTAGAGCTATTATCACTTCTTACTATGAACTTGTAATGATTGTAACATAATCATCTGAAGTTACTGTGGTATTTCAATGGATGGTCTCTAACTGTTTTTAAAAGGTAATATTGGCCTACTTCAAGAAAGCAATTGAGTCTGAGATAAGTATACCCACCTAACTGACAGTGCCAAGAATATACCTTTTATGTACTCCAACCACTAAATCATTTTGTTGCTATTACACCTACCACCCTAAATTTCTCCTAAAAGCAACAGGTACAATATGGAGTAATTTTATTTCATAGTAGCCTGAAATAGTACATCCTGTGCTTTTAGGTAGTGTTTGCAATTTACTGCAGAAACATCTCATTTGTAGTGCTAGAAGTCTGAAAGTCTTACAGTTATTTGCAATGACAGAATGTCTGGTAAGATAAACAGAATGACAATGTTTAAGATAAATGACAGGTAAAATGAATATGCTAATCTATCTTTTCAGACAAAAATGTAAGTATTTGTTTTATCTGAAAACTGATTTACAGTTGATTTTGATCTTCCCTACTTGAAGGATTTATACCCCAACATCTCAAATGGAAGCCACAGTTTAGAAAGGTGGCTTCTTTATTTTTTTTAATGAAATCTATGGATTGAATTACAGTATGTTACCCCAGTTTAATCAAAACATATATTAGATAAAAACATATTAGCAATTCAATTGATTTCCTATTTTTCTGCAATGTTGTATAGCTAAAACCAACCAAATGAACTGACTAATTTTGATGAGGCATATGACAGTAGATAATTACTTCCCTTTTCTTAATGCAATGTAAATCCATAAACAGACATTGTGTTGTGTGTAAAAAGTGGGTTGTCTTGTAGAGAACAGGAACAAATAGAGTACAGAAGAATAGAAGTTTATTACTTGGATATTTGAAGAAGTGATTATTCAGTATGCTGCTATATTGAACCAGAATTTTTTTTAACTGGGTTCATTTCTTAATGACAGTTTCAGAATATTATTCTCTTCTATTTTTCATACTGCAGCACTGTATATTAAGATTTTTGCAAGGAAGTTTTACTTTTCCTGTATGTAATTGTTGTAGTATCAAAAACACTAAATGGAACTGAATGAAGAGTCTAACTCACATCTTAGTATTTATGTGGTCAGCCTAGAACGTATATTCCTTCCAGTGCTAAATACAACTAGTGGTGCAAAAGGTAGCACACTAATTGCCATTCTAATAAGTGGGTAGGTTGGCAGCTTAGTAATTATACCTCGTAATGTGAAGTGCTCTGCTTCCAGAGCTAAATCTTGCCACCAGATGAACATCTGAAAATCAGAAGTTCTACGTTTTGTCCTGCAAAGTTGTTACCTGTGCATCAACATCCAGAAGTTCTATGAATGTCCTCAATACAAATAACATGAAATGTGATTTTCTGGAGGCCTGAATAACAGGAGCTCACAGTGAAATTAGTTGATATCTGACAACTAAGTACTACTGAGGTCAAGACAAAAACAGAAAGAAGCATAGCACAGGCAGTGGTTCATAAATAATTTTTGTCTGCTATACTTTGAAGAGAAATAAATATCCCAAGCAGTGTAAAATCAGAATAATAGTGTAGTTACCTTGAAAAATACATATTTATTTAGAACAATCAGGTACATGTAATGTTTAGATATATTAGAGACAAGACAAAAACTTGGTCTACTGGATCAAGATATTTAGCAATGTCATTCTGGTGTCTTCCAGTATAGCAGAATGAGAGAACGATCTAAAAGTTTCTTTCCTCTGTTTTTCCAGCCTTCAGAGATTACATCAACACACTTTCAGTGCTATGTTATGTTTCAATAACAGAAGAACATTAGGCTACTAGGTATTTATATTTACACAGGAGCTCAACAGGATTCTGGAAACACAAAAAAGAGATCCTTATGAGAGTGTATTCCTAAGCCATTATCAACAAAAAACAACTTCCCATCAAACACCATTCCAATATGTTCCTCTCTCTACTTCTTTCCCTCTTAGTGAAGTCCAGTTTTGAATCTGTGAAGCATAAGATATCTATAACAACCTTAACTTGATGGTATATAAAGAGGATACTTAAACATAATAGTTTACTTAGGCATAACAGTATATTCGGGTGGAGAGGGACCCAACATAGTCCTATGGGGTTGATCCTGCTAGAATGCCAGTATTTTCATAAAACTTGAAGATCTGAAAATTTTCTTTAAAGCTGGTGGCTTAATCAATGTCAATACTCAATTTGGATACGATTTAATTTGGAAAAAATATTTTTTTCCAGCTTTTCAGTACTGAGCAATTGTTTTCACCTCTGAACCTGTCTGTAAACTGAATAGGAATTATCAGAATACATAAAGACATTCGGGCCCTAGACACACAAATTCTTATTCCATCTTTTCCTTCTTTCAAAGTGTTTATCTTCTGTAGAGCAGGAAAAATATTTGTGATGATGGAACTTACTCTAAGGAAATCTTTTCGGTAGTTAACCAGTGAAAATTTCAGAAAAGTTCAAAAGCCTTCTAATATTTCTAAATACGTTGGCTGTTCTACTAATAGGTTGAGGTTTTTGGAAAGAAAAAACATAAGACAGGTTCTCACATTAATTCAGTAGCCATCTCATACTTAAAATAAGTCAGTGGGCTGAATTTCAGGATGGGATTGCTGTACGATTTTTCATTATAGGCAGTAGAATAAATTGTTACTTGCAGCATTATATGTAGTCTGATTGCCTATTGGCATTAGTGGCAGAGGTCAGAAGCTTGTCTTCTTGGTCAGAGAACACAGCAATTGCAGCTGCCTGAAAAAAAAAAGTGCCATGGGTTAGAGCACATAAAAATAGTGGGGTACTGTTTGTATGACCAGGTGCAAGAACAGAAGCATTCCACGCTTAAGAAAAAAAAGAGGAGATAGAAAAGAAAAACCACACAAAGAACAAAAGCATTCCTTTTGCTAAATACTAAAGTATAGTCATTGGGAAAATACAAGAGGTTATTCCAGCTCCCTCTTTGACTAAATTGTATGTTCTTCCTACAGATAGTTCCTAAAAAATGAACTATTATTTGTTTTCCTATGTACAGACACAGCATCCGTTGTTTATGACTGTAATCATAACATGCATAGTTTAAAATGTGGGACTAGGGGATAGGCTGCATTTCTCTTTCTGGTTTGTCAGACACAATAAACCACATTCCTTATTTATTAAAGCTTCTTCATGATTTACTAACCAAATTTCTGCCTTTAAACTAATTTCACATACATTGTCTCTATTACCCTGTTCTGTTTCAAAAGCATTGGACTATATTTTTTCATGCCTTATATTGATATGAGATGCCTACCACTTCTTCCTTTTTTTCTGGACTTACTGAAACAAGTTTGTGGAGATGGAGAATCCCTAAGTTCTCAGGGTCTGTTTTGTTAAAACACTTTGTCAAGCTTTGTACAGGTGAAGACATCTGCAGCATTATAAATGCATTATAAATTATGTCACAGGATCTCAAACTGTTAGCTCCAACTTACCGACTCTGCTTGACTACCCACTACTCTCTAGCTCAAGCACACATACAAAAATTCAAGATATGAATGGAAACATATATATGTTTATTTGGCTTGTATTTTGGTAAGTTGTTCCACCACCCAGACCCCACTCCCTTCTTCCTGAAAATGTATTGCTTTTCAAACAGTTGAAGGCTTACCTTTGAATGAATCATTCTAACTTCCTTGGTAAAGGTCAGATAAGTGAAATAACATAACTCACATTCTCCTCTCCTGATATTTTGCTTAATGGCCATCTACATCAATACCTATCAGTGTTTCAATGCAGAAGCAGAGTGAAACAATGTATGCAGTTACTGATTATCAACTAAAGCTCTACTTCAGTTTCTTTTGGTATATTCATACACTTTAGAGCATTTTATTGCATGGTTGAAGATTACATTCGGACTTCATTAGTGCCTTGAGAAAAATATATATATATATTTTTCTATGGCAGCAATCCTCACTTTTGCTGACTCCATTTGTAGTATTTTTCTCAGGTTACTGTTTGCTACAGTAGGGGAAGTTGTTGTTTTTTGTAATAATGTACAAAAGCTCTTGTCAAATTTTTTGGAAAATTGTCATCTAAGCAATTATTTGTGGGTCCTCAGAAAAGTGAGTGTATGGCAGAACTCTCTTTAACAATGGATTATCTAGGTATTTGCCAATAGGTTCAACAGTATGCCTATATACATTTGTGCTCATTTGAAAGAAAAATAAAAGAACTATAGATGTATTTATTTTTAAAAATCCAGCTATGTTTGGACATTGTTGTTTACAGTCACTTCCATAACTTAAGAGCTTTCACATAATGACATCAAAACAACAGGTAACTAATGCTGTGCTACTGCAGCTAGGAACATAATGTTATACTTGATTTCCATAAACCCAGATTTTAGCCATAATACTTCATAGAGATGAGAACTGAACTCGCTCATCCTTTCAAGTAGCTCTTCTTAGGTACACTGAAGAGGAAAAGCTTTAAGGAGTATGTCTGATCTCTGAGCTTAAATCAATTGGCCTTGCCATAGACAGTCTCAGAGCCTGCTTTCTTTTAAGAAAATATGCCGTATGGTAAATGGGGTCTCTTGCGGAATTTCTCACATTTAAGAGCTAGGCATATCTGTTCATTACCATACTAAAAGATTATTTTGCTATTTCAATAGACCTTATAATTGTTTTATAACTAGAAGGGCTAAAAAAAAAAATTAAAACTAGGAAAACATCCCAAGCCTCAAAGTGGAGTTTTGTTATTGATTTAAATGGGGACAAGAAGCAGTCTGAACAATCTCAAACTACTGCATAGAATACAGATAGAGTGCAGAAGACACAAAAGAGTACAGTGGACTGTGGTGGGGAATAACAGTGAGGGCAACAACAGAGCAAAAAAAGGCTTGTTAAAACTTTTTGTGACACTCTGCTCCACAGTAAGGTTTGTTTTTTAAACCTTGGACTGACTAAATTTGAAGACAGTTTCTACGTAAGTAAAGCCATATAGTTTTCAATTATTTCTCATGTGAAAGTCACATCTATGATATCATTACAACTAATTGACACTGAGTTCCATTGTAAGCTTTGGAATAAAAAGGTATTAACCTTAAACTACAGATGGCAAGACCACAAAACTAAACTGTGTTCATGTATCAAATATTTGTGAATTCATGCATGCTTTTCTAACAACACCTCAGTGTCTGGTATCAAAGAACTGCATTGCATATATACTATGCAAGATCCACTGATATGAACCTGGGCTCAGCAGAAAGTGCCATTCACCAGTATAGATTTCTCAAGCCAAAAAAAGTAAGAACAAGATGCATTTCTTATTTTTGTGAAATTAAGTTCTTAAAACTGAATCGTATACAGTTCTTGCAGGAAAAATATGGAATTTCAATAAAGTAATATGCTGTGCCTTGCCAATATAAATGCTCATCCTTTTAGCTTTTATTTTTCTTTGTCCTCTTGATCTTTGACTTTTTCTGTCTTTCTCTAAGATAGAAAGTCCCTGTTTTTGACTTGCTAATGATTATCTTCATATCTTATAGGCACTAATAACTTACCAGAAGTCTGTGGCTCATACTATGCAAGCAATCTTTACTTTATGCCACATCATTTTAAAATAGAATAAAGAGGTGAAAAGCATCTTGAAAAATTCAGTAGTATTTAACGTGTAATGCGTGCAATGTTTTTAATGGCATAAGAATTCCATTGCTTTAAAACAAGCCTTGACTACCTGAAATGAAATTATTTGCACAAAAACAAATTCAGAATTGGTCACAATGACTTAGAAGCAAATAAACATACCATGGAAGAAATATTGGTAATTAATGTCTAGATTGTTCAATTTTAAGAACTACAAAATACCATTCCATCTGATAATAATGCCCCAATGACGGGCCTATACTGAGTACATACCATCACTATAAAGAAAACATTACTTTCATCAGCTGCATTAAACACTTTATTGCTCAAAGCATTGGGGTTTTCCATCTTTAAACTTCCTGTGATCTTAGTACTTAAGACAATTGCTATATCCCCAAAAATGTTTTTGATGTTTACATAGAGAAATATACTCTCAGTTTTAATTCCACTTAATATGGATTTCCTGCCTGTAAATTAACACTATTACTGCAGAGATCATGTTGTTGGTAAGAAGATTTCTTGTTTGTAAATTCATTCTTTCACAGCACCTAAGAAGGCACATGTTACTGCTACCATAGATGCAAATAGGAGATTTTTAATTCATTTACAACATCAATATTAAGGCTTTAGGAGACATTTGTAACCTACATATTGCCATAAATATGAATGAAAATATGTATGACTTCCCATTTTGAATGCCAGCTTTTTTTTTTTTTTTTTTTTTTCCTGCTCCACTTTTTTTCTTACAGTATGAGTGAAATAATTGTGTGAGAATGTATATTAGCTTTTAAGCTTCCATAAATCTCTCCTTATGTTAGCCCTGGTATCTAACAGGCATGGTAAAATTTGTCAATTTTTGTGACTGCCAAGCAACATTTGGGCTCTGAAACTGGGACTTCATTGGGCAAGTGTAGGTGCAAGTTTGTGTAGTTAAATAACTACAGTTGTAGCTAGACACCTGTCTCAGTCTGAATCCTAGATGGGTTTCATTCATGGGAATAAATCAGGATTTAAGTGTCATTTGAAAAACACAGCAGTCAATTTTATAGTTGTTTTTATATCATGATTTAATACTGATTGTGCGTTGTTTTCTTCACTATATAAAACGGTCAATAAAGGCTTCTAAAACACAGCCATCAGGGAATCCATTCAGTTCCCTGAATGAAATCCATTCAGTGGAATGATTTGCACCATATTGAAAAAAAGGGAATCAAATGGCGTAAGACTAAAATCCTACAATTGTATTTATAATGTGAACAAATGAATGGGTAAAACTACATCACAGGTATTTTGAATATTTTCATTTAGAAATAGATTTGAATTTTAAGTATAATATGCATCCTACACAATCGTTAGACATGGTATGCACATATCAAAACGCTTGGCAAGTGTCTTGATTTCCAGTAGCTGACAGGCAATAAGCGTCTTTATTACACGAACCAGTAAGCTATTTCTGTGCAACCTAGTTGAGGGAGCAGTACAGCTTCCTGCAGGAAGCTATCTCTGTTGAAGACTGAAATAGACTCTTAGCCAAAATGCCATACCCATTCTCTCTACAAGATGGCATCTCCACGTGGTACTTTAGGGCACCAAGTCATTACTTCCATATATACTAAGTACTAGGAAGAGGTAGGTGTTACTGACAAAGCAACAAGCCTAAACATAAATGCAGCATTTCTATTTACATAAATATTCTTAACTAGTAGAACTATGCTACTGCTACAAAAACAGTTGATTTTATTTCTGTTTTTTTTTTTTGTTTGTTTGTTTTTTTTTAAAAAAAATAAGCCAATTTTGCCATTCAATCAGTAGGTACACTGAAGAAAGCTATGAAATAAATTTTAACTGCTATTGCTTAGTTCTTCTATTAAATCAGCTGTTGCTTTAATTTTCAAGCCTTCCCAATAACATCTAAATGGTTGTCCAAATCCTAAGGCAGCTTCAAGCCTGTCTGCTCTTTGAATTCTTGACATACTTATAGTCTCTTAACATCCACTACTATCACACAGTGCTGGTCCAACAATGTTAACGATGCAGGGAATGCTTGCATATGCTGGCTCTTGGCATTCCTGCTGCTATGTTGTCTCAGTCTCCCAAGACCAAAGCCAGAGGAGATGCATGACAAAAGTTCTTGTAACCTCCCTGCACTAAGCTTCCCACCACTATGTGACATTGTCAGAGCAACAACGGCAAATCTTATGAAAGAGCTATGTAGTCAAGGCTTGAATGCTCTCTTATCAGGGAATTCAAACCTTGCTAGGTGTTTTAGTTAAGGTAGGTGGAACTGGGGTATGACAAACACTTAACTGTCCAGGTATTCTGCAAGTGGATACTTTCTAGCTTTTTATTTATTTTACACTACTGAATACTGCTTTTACTAGTAACTAATAGCCTCAAACATTTTAGTTTTCACCCCAAAAAATAGGTATCAGAAGACACTCTAAAGAATTATCTTTTATTCCAGATTTCAGTGAGCCCACTGTATTTCAAGTCATGCTATAGCTGACATTGCTGCTTAGGATAAGAGCTATAGGACACCAGCCCATTTGCACAGTTCCCTGGAGTGCTGGCTTCTCCACCCTTCTCATCTGCAGCCTAGAAGTCTCTGCCAGTGATACGTACAGATTTTAGACCTTCATCTCTGCCAGGGAGCAGCAAGAGCAATACAGCTCCACAAGTGGGACAAGCCAGCAGCCAAGCAGCTCCCCAGCACGGGCCTGTAACCCTCACCAGTGGGACTCAGCCCCACAAGAAGGATCCAAACATAACAGGCAGAGCTGCCAACAAGGTCTCTTAGCAGCAGCAAGCTGTGCTTGGGGGCTACCCAGCAACTCCAGCCAGCAGCAAGGCTCTACATAGCACAACTACAGCATAGTCCCATCCTGAGCTTAAATGGGCCCCCAAGCCCCTGGGCAGAGGTGTGGGTGGAGGCCCCAGGTGAGGCTGTTCAGGGCAGTTATAACCTATTAGCATACCTACAGCCGTGGCAGTCTCAGTCCTTTTTGAGGCGACTTGCATATATCATAAAACAGAGAATGTGAAGAATAATATACTTTTTAAAATCCTATTGCCTTTACTTTTGGTACATTAGTAATTGTCACTACTGACAGGTGCTTCGAGTTGCTGTCGTTAGCCTAATTTAATTTAAAATGGAAATTCTAGCAACCTTACTTTTGCAATAGCAGGTTGGGCAATTAAGGAAAGCTAGTAGGCTACATAATAGGTACAGCCAGTTGCCATTTATTTCTTCTACTTTAATATCTATTTGTTCACTGTACCATTTTATGATATCACTTAAACCATACAGCTTAAATATAAAGGGCATGTACTCAACTTGCTTCCATATAAATGGCAGCAAGAAATAGCTAGTGAAGATAGGCATAAAATTTGAAAACCTGTGCAGCAACCTGGTCCATATGTGATTCTGTTTTGATACACATGACGTCCCGTATATAAGCCCTGTATTAAAATTGTCTGTAGCTTTTCCTTAGTATTTCCTGTTTCTCCCAGTTCCCTTATTATCTTTTTTCCTTGATTTTTCTTAGTATTTCAAAATGCTGTAGGCATTTGTAGGGTGGAAACATCACCTCTGACTTTATTTCCACTTATTGTTTACACTGACTTTGTCATATACTAATCTATAGATTAATTAATTCAGAAACAGTGATTGTGGCTGTCTAGTATAACTTGCATAGTAATTTATTTTTGCACCTTGACTATAAGAGTTTTCTATATCATATTTTCTGTGCAATAGGGAGCTTCATAATTTAAATTTTCTTTTTGTGCAATGCAAAAAGGCCATTTTCAGACCTGAAGAATCACCAACTGGAGTTCTTAAAAGATCTCTTAAGAGATCACAAGATCCATGAGAAGTAAGCAGGACTCCCTTCCCAAAGTTGTCATGACTTGTGGGAGGCAGAGGGATTTGGCCAACCTCTTTTCAGTAGTTTGTGGGGACAGGACAAGGGGTAATGGCCACAAGATGGAGCACAGGAAGTTCCACATCAACATGCAAAAGAACTTCATGGTGAGGTTGACGGAGCACTGAAACAGGCTTCACTGGAACAGCGAGGTTGTAGAGTCTCCTTCTCTGGAGATATTCAAGGCCCGTCTGGATGCCTACCTGAGCAACCTGCTCTAAGGAACCTGCTTTGTCAAGGGGGTTGGATTTGATGATCTCTCGAGGTCCCTTCCAACCCCTATAATTACGTGATTCTGTGACTTTTCCCTCAAAACAACAACAAACAAAACCCCATGGGGAGTATAGAAATAAAAATTAAAACATTCCAGATAGAGTAGAAAAAATGTAAGTCAGTTGAGAAAATTTGAGACACCTAAATTCTGTTATAAACTTTTATATGAAGCCATCCTTTGGACAGCCAAGCACTGGAGCAGATTGCTCAAAGAGACTGTGCAGTCTACTTTCTTGGAGGTTTTCAAGACCCAACTGGATAAAGACCTGAGCAGTCTGGTCTAATCTCATAGCTGGCCCTTCTCTGAGCAGGAAGGGGGACAAGAAACCTCCTTAAGTCCCTTCCAAATTTAATCACTCTGTGATTCTATATTCTGTGTTTTTTATAACACAGAGAATTTTCTTTGTATCAGGAACAAAGCCCACTGCAACATATTTCATACCAAATGTAATTCTGGATTTCATGTAGATTTACGCCCCATAACATTTTTATTTTGGAATAAAACAGCAAGTAGAATTGACAATTGCTAATACAGTTAGGTGCAGAAAATCAGACCATGGCTTTTACTGAAGGGGAATGTCAAAGCTCTGCATTCCATATGGATGTCACCAAAAGGAATTGTGATTTCATCAACACAGCTGCTAGCTTTGTAATGACATATGGGAGTAACTTTTTTTTTTTTTTTGATGAATGTTCTTACAATTTTTCCTTTGCCTCCTGCATTTTTTCCTGACATCATGGCCTTAAATATGAGCACAATTTAAAAGGCAGTAGGAATTTCTGACAAACTGTTTTAACTTGTGTTAGCAATCTAACTTTTCTCTAGAACTAGAATTGTCTTGAATCTACTGTTTACTGAAGATCCAGATATAACTTAAATTTATTCTGTAGTTATGAGATTGTTATTTTAGTCTAGAATTTCTTTTGTCATGTACAGCTGAATGTGAATTAAACTTCTATACATGCACAGGTCAGTGAAAGATTTTCTGGATTCCACTTCTACAATGCTATATTTAATGTCATGTTGGGCTGTGTAGGTGCTTGTTGAACTTGTGTAAATCTCTACAGAGATAAATATGTACAAAAGCAAAAAGCTTCTCTACAATAGTATTCCCTATTATGCCATAAATATCAGATTTTTGAGGAAAAAATGCAATATTTCCAATATTACTTTTAAACATATGGGAAAATATTGTTTTTTATTTCATTGATAAAGTTAATTTCAAGCCACTTGAATTAGCACATTTTAGTGTTTTGTGCTGCCAGAGGATGAGAAAAGAGAAATGTTACCTTTCTAGTTTAAAGAGGTATATTTTTTCATGAGAGGATTTAAAGTATATACCGACAATCAATATTAGTTGACATAAGACTTTTTGTGTGTTTTTGTTTGTTGATTGCGGAGAAAAAAATAAGAAAGGCTCATTTTTGTGGAGCTAATAGAAACACGAGTCTTACCTAATCCATACACAAGCACTTTGCAAGTTAATTTACTTGATAAGGCAGTGGGATAAATATTGTATAAACTCTTCTGACATCCTTCACTTATAAAAATAGTCTTGGTGAATTTAATGCAAGTAGTAAATAATGAAATATGGCGTCTTTTATAGAGCAATTCATAAGGAGATTTGTAATTATTAACATTGTTTTAGCTAAGAATTTTCTGTTAGATTCTAGCAAATAAATTTCTGTGACTTTAAATAATATTAATGTTATATTTTAAAGCAGTAGGAAAATATGTTTTCATGGAAAAGTGACAGATCAGCCTTAGACACTATTAATATACATAAGACTGCTACAAGCTTGTAAAACACACATTTTTTGTAGAGTAAAGAGTTAAAAAAATAATTATACCTTTATACTTTACATTTCATTTGTATGTAGTTTTTGCCTTGACAAATGAGTGGTGTGCAAGGATGTGTTTGTGTTTTGCTGAGAAAGATCTACTCTAAATCTTGATAAATTATGAAAGCTCCATCTATTCAGTTATCTTCCATAATGGAAGGTAAACCAGGAAAATAACTGGTTATTTTATAATTGGTTATTTTATAACTGGTTAATATAACAGTTAATATAACCAGTTAATATAACTGGTTAATATAACAGTTATTTTATAACTGGTTATTTTATAACTTGTTAAATAATCTAATAACTGCTCTAATAAGACATGATATCCCCAATATTTTTTTATTTCTTTGTACATGCTGTATTCAAGTGTCATTAACCAAACCTATCACAGCTTTGTTGGCTCTTTCATGACCAAAAGGCAAAACAAGTTAATGTTAGCAGTTAGAGTGGAAACAATGAGGCACTGCATTTTCCAAGTCACCAGTGAGATGATCTCTCAGAAGTATGAATGCTGAGATGTACAAAGAACAACATAGATACATAGATGTAAACAGACTTAGTAAACTAATAAAATATATACGATATCAATAAATGTACATTTTCAAATTCATATTTAGCGACAAAATAGAAAAGTTGAGTTCTAACGTTTTGAGGGGGTATGGGCATGCAAGAAAGTAGTACAGTGTTAAATATAAAACACTTGAAAAATGACTATGTAGTATATAAACTCATGCAAAGCATTTGTGTTTCTATAAAATACCACAGTTGATGTTAAGCAAGTTTCAATTACAAAAAGAAAAAAAAAGAAAAAATAAAGCTCATTAAAAGAAGTGGAAATCTTACTTCAGAAGAGGAATGAAATGTTAGTCAAAATTCTGCTCAAATATTCCGTCCATATCAGGGAAGTGGTTAATTTCATTCCTTTCCTGGGACGTTCCTCCTTAACTCTTGGCAACCTTAACACTTGCACTGCTTTCATCAGTCACTAAGACAATAAAAAGTCTAGATTTTTTTTCCTTTGCCCCCTTATTCCCTTAAAATGCAGAGAGGAACCGTAATTTATCCATGTAAAATAGCTCTTCTTTAACATCTGTTGCATGTAGATTATTCTTTTTTTTTGTTGCCCCCTTTTCTTTTCTTTTCTGACTGGATCAGAACAATTCTTCTAAAGGGCTCGGTAATCTGTATTTGAAACAAATACATTCTGATCAGTTCAGCACATCTTGCGTCACACCCAAAATTAATTAATTTTGAGCACTTTAGCTACGCAGTAGCCTTCATTGACTCACTGAAGAGCTGTGTAGTTTGCCTTTGCTGTCTCTAGTCACTGTTAACCTCCTGCAGTTTATTTATTTAAACTGGCTGTTCTGAATGACATTTCCCTAACTTCTCTTCACCACTGTCAAAAGAGACTTGTAAGCTCACCTTTCTCAGTAGCAGTTTCTTCATCAGTTTCTTTACAGAACTATCTTTATCCCCAGTTGAAATCTGTGAGAGCATTATGTGACAAGGACTCAAAGCTGGCCTCTGGGGAACTGGAATTGAGGTTGAAGGTCTCACATTAAAAAAAGTCATTTATTTCTGGTTTAGTTTTGCTCTTAGGCATTATTCACAGCTTTGCTCTGTCTTCAAACAAAAGGAGCAGTGGCCCCACTAAAAGAAGAAAATCTGAAGCTGTTGAATGTGCTTAGGGTTAGTAAATATTAACTCAGGCTTTCAGGAGCCAATGGACAGTCTGTCTCTAAAGCAAGAGAGTCTCTGCCTTTCACTGCCATCTCCTTATTGTTTCCATACTATTTTCATTTCCTTCTTACCAGACAAGAGATTCCTAATAATACTTTTCATGGCATATGTTTTTTATATCACTGGAGAAAACAATTTTTTTTTCCTCAGTTGATTATTGTGATGATAAATTGTTTTCTTGTTGGTACCAAGAGAAATAAAATATGCATGTTTACAATAAAATGCAGAAAATTATTTGTTTCATAGTTCTGGGCTAGGCATGAAGCTTCAGTGTACATTTTACTGACTGCAAAAATGTTGCAAAACAGGTTTGCAAAAATCATCTCTCAAGCTTTGATTGATCTCACAAAATGCCTTATTACATGCTTTTGATTATGGGAATGTCAGTGTATTGGCTTTATCATTTTACATTAGAGCTGCTGTTTTTTTACCTCAGTATTTTCCCATGTTAGTGTCAGATTTTAGTCTGCTCATGTAACATAAAACTGAATTTATTTAAGTGAGGCTTATTTGGCATATAAGTAGGACATTGTGCATTCTTCATTGACAAAAGTGTTTTGATAAGAAGAGTAAATTTATACCTAAAGAAGGAGTACGTAACACCTACTGATTTTCAAAGGGAATTGTTTCCACTCATTCTGAAGTAAATTTGACCCAAGGAAGCTGTCAAGATAGCCAACAGTTAAAGGGAACATAGCTTATATATTGTGACATTTTTGTCATTATTTTTCACTTTATTTTCATAGTTATATGAAAAACAAATGTACTAGAGACACCAAATAAAAAAATATATAAAATTCTGCCATTTATTATAGTTCTCTGTTTAATAATGAAAAAAAAAAAAAGTTTGTGTTCGTTCAGTTGAAGAAAGAATTTTAAGAGAAAATTCAGCAATTTAGTAACACTGATTCAGACTAACAGCCTTCTTATATTTATCTCAATAGAAATGTCTATCTTCACATAATCTCAGCATAATGTTATCAGCCTCTTTCTTTATAAGCTGAACAGAAATTGTTTGTGCAGATAGGAATGACAGGGTAACTCAGGCACCTACAGATTAGTGTTTGCCAGTCATAGTCTCCACAATCAATACCAGTACCACAGCAGCTGGCCCCAGAGTTGCACACTTTCTTCTGATGAATAATGGGGAAGTGTCTTCACTGCAGGCACACTGAGGCACCTTAGTCAGGACCAGGCAAACTGGGAGGCAACACAATTCAGGGAGAAGCAGAGCAGTAATGTGGATTGCAAGATGAGTATAGCTGAATTGCTGGGTGCTAACTTGGGGCTCCCTCAAATTACAGGTTCTGCTATTCTCAGAAGTTTCCTGGTTTTACAGTATCTTTTGTCAGAGTAATAAAAAAGGCTTTGAAAAATGTTAGCCTCAGTTTGAATTCCTCGTCCCTGTCACTTGCAGTTTTAATATCACTGTAAAGTATTACCGTTTTCCTTTATCTGTCTCACAGAGTCAAACTTTCATTCTGTTTCTTCCTTCAGAAATCCTATAGAGTCACAAGTTTCTTCTTGTACAGAGCCAATGACTCTGTGCCTTACCCAGGAGTGATCAGGTTGGCTCCAGAAGGATTTTATGGACTAGTTTTGTAGATTTTATAAATAGACTTGCAGTGTCACAGTAGCTGATGTCTAGCATAGATATGGGCTGCTTCCAAAATGGGAAGTCCTTTGCCACTGCCTGCCCTCTGTCCCGGACACCAGCTATCCATTCCAACCTCATTCCTAGTGCCAGCTCTTGAGGACATGAGGGAACTCAGATCAAAGCAAAGACTGGGATTATAGCTAACAGTTCTCTTGGTTTAAGTTTCATGTACTAAGGGGGAATTTCAGGATTTGTTCCTTGTGTGCATTATCTTTTTTTTTTTTTTTTCACATATGAATAGATTATATTTCTGTAAAGATTCTTTATTATAAAGTCTCACAAGTTTTTTTGCTCAGTATAGGAAGAAATTGAAGTCATTTGACTTGGATAGCTATATTCATGAGAGGTACCTTTGCGGGCATTTTCTATACTAGATTAGGAACTTCCTCCGTAGAGGGCAATAGTCCTTCTTTTCCCCATATATATATATAAGTCTATAATTTGGAATGAAATTGATTGAAAATATAAGTTATCGTAGTAATAAACTCCCATCTGAGTATATAATAGCTCATGAAAATGAGTTTTTAAAGAGTATTTTCCAAAAATTTGTAAACAAGTTTAAGTTGAAGACATAGGATCCATGCACTTAAACAAAACAGCACTTTCAGAATAATGGCCATCTGATATGGTCTTGTTTTGGTGCAGTGAATAACTAACTGCTCGGCTATGATCCCTGGCTTCTGATTTTCAGAGAGTAAATATTATTGTTCTGGAGAACAACTGAGTACATTTAAAATGCTGCTTTCAAAGATATGCTAAAATCCCAATGAGATTAGTGTTTAGTTTTACTAGGAATTTTTGTACTAATTGGCAAATAAATGGTGAATGCCTACACCCAACACAGCTACAGTATTACTTTAGTAATGACTTCAGTAGAATGTAGAAGTACAAAAGATTCACTTTTGACTCAATAAATAAACCAAAAAATGGAAGAACAATTATTTGAGAATGAATTAGGCATGACTGGTTTAAGCAGTTTAACATGGTTTATTTCACTGTACAGTAATACAAATGAAACAAAAGTAATGGAAGCTATGGACTTCTAAGCATCCTTGCCAGACAGGGGGATGCAAGGAATTGATATCATTTCCAAACTGTTTTCTAACAGTTGTTGCTCATTATGTCATGAGAACTTGGGTGCAGTTCTCTTTTAGTCTGAGCCTGCATGTTTTGTAGGTGATCTAACCTTACATGTCACCTCAAGGGTGTGCTGCTTTCAGTCTATTATGCAATCTCTTCACTGATGAGTTAGTAGCAGATCCAGGCAGATTACTTAAATACTATATTCTGAGCTTCTCCTCCTCAAAAATAACTCAAAGGCAGTTTGTGATAATTTGCAGATGATTCACTGACCGTTCATTGAGAACTGAAAATTGCTTTCTATGTTGTGGGAAAGGGTGCCTTAACTACTGAGCTAGTTTGAAAAAAATGAGGCATCACTTTCACCTGGCTGTTACTCTATACCAAAGTGTTCCATCTGAATCTGTTCAGTAGATTCAGTGCAAATATGCAACTTGTTTTGTGTGATCACCAAAATGGAGTTTTTAAGTCGAATGTACTGTCAAAACCAGAAACTAGCCTGCCTTCATCATCACCCTGTTCAGCTACTGAAATTATTACAGTGTCAGGAACTGAAAGCTGCAGTTAGTATTTGAAATCTAATTGCTAGCTTTGAAATAGTTTTATTCTATTATTCATAATTAAGGAGTCCATTCAGCATCTACAGCTTTCCTAAGTCCAGCATTTAGTAACTATTTTGAAAAAAAAAAAATTATAGGTTTCCTTTATCTGTTCTAGTGTCTCTTCCTATCTTTGATCTGTGCTTCTCATAAAGTTTCTTGGCATTGTCTCCTGCTGATGAAGATACACCCCTTCAGTGTGTACCATTGACTATTTTATGTTGCCATTTTTAAAGATTCGTCACACTTCAGTTAACATCTTGATATTTTACTGGAAGCAAGCCCATCTCTCAAAAAGCAAAAAATACAGCTGCATTGTTCAATTTGATTTCTTTTCATAACTAAATACCATATTCTACACAGCACTGTAGAGCACATAGTTGATCAGATGCAGAGCTAGTTCTCCAGATATGTGATTCTGTATCTCCATTTCTGCCTCTGCATTTTGTTCTTTACATATTTAGGCTTTGAATGACTAGCTCTGACACAAGTACAATAGACCTAAGGTAATAATCTTTATATATATATATATATAGGTAATCCTTAGTCATAAAAGTAGTCTCTTGTGACCAGTCACCCTGAACACACCATTTATTCAATGCTGGGTGTTACATGACGTGAAATTCAGGACGTAAGATAACTCATTTTCAATTAAGGTTCACAGTGCATATCAGGCCAAGTTACCCCAACCAGCACAGAGTGCAAATTTTGTTTTGCTGCACTGCCAGCAGCCACTGTACCATGACAACAATAAAAAGGTGAAATTTCAGAGAAAGAGCAGTTGTCTTATCTGCTGTTATGCCTCTGCACACATCTTGGGAAAGGCAGCAAAAACTGTAGCTGGGACTTAGTAAAACACTCGCCAATAGAAGCAGCTATGGAATTGCACTGGAGTGATGTATCTTTTGGTACTCTGTTCACAAACTGTCCCACATTGGTCCTAATAATTTTTCAGCTCTGGTAGCACCCCTCAGACTTGATAACAGAAGGAAAGTTGTTGCAGTTTTATATGTTTTCATTTCTATCCAGCTGCCTTTCTGCAGTTTGCAACAGTGGGGAATAGTCTAAAACCCAGTAATGATGAAAACAGACTGGGGTGATTGTGGACAATAAATAAATTTCCAATGTACTGTAGAGCAGAAAAATTGCTGATTTAACTTGTGTAGACAAAACTTCTGAAAACCTAAGTCATGGTCCCTGATGTATGGATCTGGTGTCACTATTTCTGGGATGGCTCTGAAATTCAGGTTACCTGATTTTTATTTTTCCTGAATGCAGGCCATTTAAAGACAGCAATAAACAATTCTTAAAAGCTGGAGGAACTGATATATGAAGAAAGTTTATGTGGATTCTTTTGAAAAGACAGGACTTACAAATATTTGAATTCTATATGCATCAAGGAAAAATAAAAATGTAGATTGATACCAGGGGATTACAATCATGAGTAAAAGGATGAAATTTAAAAAAAAAAAAAAAAAAGGATGCATTAGACTGAAATTAGGGAATACTCCCTGATGTTCTGATATTGCAATTTTCAGAAAAATCTCTCGAGGGAAGAGGTATGAGTCACTTAGGACTTCCAAAACTAGACAAGATAAACTTTGAAATACAGAAGAGAACCATTTTCAGATCTCCTCAGTGAGGACATTTGAACAAATGAACATCCCCTTCCTTGCTCCTATTGTTATATTTTTAGATGAAATTGCTTATTTAGGTACTAAAAAGGGAAGTTTTTCCATTCAACAACCCAATATGATCGTTAAATTATCTATTATTATAAATTGTATTAGCAGGGAACATAGCAGCAAGTATGTTTTAAAGGAAAGTTTAAATGTTTGGCTGAGAATTGTTTTTGTTACCAGAAAATCCCTAGGAAGGGAGGATGTTTTTAAGCCTATGCCTGTGAATGGAGAGGAATACATTTTTAGTAACGCTTCATGCTGTGGTGGTCAGTGAAATCTCAAGAACCTGAGCTTCATTGTACAGGATCCTAGAACATCATACCACGTTGCAAACATTTGTTCATTGTCTTCTTTAAAGGCAAATAGATTTTATATTTACTTTTCTTTTTAGCTCCAGATGATCAATAAGATGAAAAAAAATATCCTAAATGGCTGTACAAGGTAGTGTTCACACATCTTTTATGTTATACTTTGATAAAATATCTCTGTTGATTGATGGAGGACAAACCACGTTTTTTGGGAAGCATTAAACACAGCAGAGCTAGCCTGTGAAAGACGTGATTCTTCCACTATATTTAGCATTGGTGTGGCATCACCTTAAATATTACATTAAGTTCTAGTCTCCACATTATTTAAAGGTTGTTAAGGTCCTTGAAAGTATCCAGAGGAGGGCAACAAAGCTGGTAAAAGGGCTGGAGGGCATGTCTTATGAGGAGAGGCTGAGGAAGCCTGTGTTGTCCAGTCTGAAGAAGAGGTGGCTGAGAGGCAACCTTGTTGCTCTCTGCAACTTCCTGAGGAGGGGAAGGGCAGAGGGAGGCACCCATCTCTTCTCCCTGGTCACTGATGACAGGATGCATGGGAACAACACAGAGCTGTGCCAGAGATACAGACTAGTTATAAGGAAAATTTTCTTTCCTGTGAGGGTGGTCAAGCACTGCAACAGGCCCATACCCATCAGTGTTCAAGACACGTTTGGACAGTGCCCTTAATCACATGCTTTAACTTCTGGTTAGCCCTAAAGTGCTGAGATTATCTTTGAAGGTCCCTTCCAACTGAACTATTCTGTTCTGTTCTGTTCTGTTCTATGCTATGCTATGCTATAAAGATAATTTCCATTAATATGGAAAGGCTGGTAGTAGCAGTTAGTTTTTATACTATGATAGATTTTAACTGAACTTCATGAAGCTTATAACAAAACCACAGTTTTCATTTTGATCTTTAGAGAAGTTAGCTCTGTAATTTCTAAAGACTGTCACTGTAATAGCACCTAAGACAACTGAGATTTGCTGAGGGTTCCTCCTCCCACAGTCGTTGGCTATATTTGTCAACCCAATAAAGACTGTGCAGTGAAACCTGAGCAGCGCTGATCCTGGGTATCTCCTACTGACATCGGTAGGAGCTTAGCACCTATCGGCATCAAAGAGTTTTGCTACTGCAGCTGACTCAATAATGCAAAACAATTAAAAATAATAGCAAATGGAACAAAAAACAAATGATCCAGTAGACTCTGGGAAAGCTTTTAAGGATATTGTAATAATTTAGAATAAACTTAATTTTACAATTCAGCGCTTCCATTGTGACCAGACTGTATTAACAAAACTTAAGATGCAGAATGAAATTAAGATCCAAAGCTGAAGGAAATTGTATAGTGATGAGAATTAGCAAAAACTGGCTTTGATCTATATAAAAATTAATAGAAGTTCAAACTAAAGTAACATAGTGATACGAATCAGCATAATCTCTGCTATCATAAATTATTTTCATATTTAAATGATGTAAATCAGTGTTGAATAGTTAGCCTTTTATTTTCTGTCCACTACCATATCTAGTGTACTCTTTGACACAGTGGCAGTCCTGATTCATAACTGAAGCTCCAGTAAAATAAGAAGTAGCACTACTTACACTATTAAGACTTTAGTCCCCTCATGTTGTTTTTTTTGTTTGTTTTTTGTTTGTTTGTTAGTTTTTTTTTTTTTTTTTTTTTTTTTTTTTCCCAAGGATTACAGTCTTTTCTATAGATCTGTCAAATCTTGGCTCTTTCTGTCATACTACTTCTTATCCATAGCAAGAGGCTTATTAGTGTGCTATGGTGTGTTTACTCTCTTTATGAGTGGTCTGGATTTACTGGGATGAAGCTAACTGAATGTCACCCTCCTTTTTTAAAGTTGGCAGCAAGGCTTGGCTCTTACTTGTGCCTGGAGTCATTGTAACTGTGAGTTTATTCTAGTCCTATACTATGCTTTGATATCTTTTCAGCTGACCTATACAGAACTCCTAAATTTATTTGTCCTTTCAGAAGAGTAGAAAATTGCAGAAGCCCTGCAGTTAGGATATTACCACAGAGATATTTTCTAGGCATGATAAAGACATAGCTGATTGTAACTCAAAGTGCAGTTGCAATACGACATTAAAACCAAAATATGAAAATGAATCACAGGAAGTCCAAGAACAATGATCAGACCTCTAAACTATGAAGGACTGAATAGGATTTTGCCACAAGGCATAAGCATTAACCTGCACTTTCCTTTGAAAGCCACTGCAGAGTTTAAAAAAAGCACAGACTTCAGGACTGACAATAGCTCAGTAGTTGGAGAGACTTTTGCAATGTATAGTATCCAACATATAATATCAGCCAAGATCTGTCTGAAATGGACTGTGTCTCATCTTTACTGCCAGCTAGCCTTTCAGTCTCTAAAACGTTGAGGCTGCATCACTATGGGGAAAATCACCAAAGTATGAGCTAGCACATGAACTATTGAAGTTCAGTTCATTGCTTCCCAGTCCTGAACACTATTTTTCCTTTTCAGAAAGAGAATATATTTTCTCTATCACTATGTTGTCATGGCCAACCTTCCATGCCCTTTTCTTTTTGTTCTTCTTGGCAAGTTAGAGGGCTGGGCAATCACCAACCATGTGAAGTTTAACAAGAGCAAATGCCAGATCCTGCACCTGGCTGCATATACAGACTGGGGGACAAGAGGCTGGAGAGCAGACCCACAGAAAGGGATCTGGGGGGTTCAAGTTGATGGCAAGTTGAACATGAGTCAACAGCGTGCCCTGGCAGCCCAAAGGACCAACCATAGCCTGGGGTACACCAGGCATGTCATTGCTAGCTGGACAAGAGACGGGGTTGTCCCACTCTGCTCTTTGCTGGTGTGGCCTCATCTTGAGTATTGTGTGCAGTTTGGGGCTCTACAGTATAAAGACATGAGACTATTATAGACTGCCCAAATGAGGGCTACAAATATGGTGAGGGGTCTAGAGGGCAAGACCTATGATAAGCAGCTGAGGTCCCTGGGTTTGTTCAGCCCAGAGCAGAGGAGGCTGAGGGGAGACCCTTGGTAGCTCTGCTTTCTCAAAAGTGCCTTTGACTTCATTGAGCCCAGCAGCCACATCTGGCTCTGCCTGAGCTGAACCGAAACCAGGGCAGTCACGCGGTGCCGCTTCCTCCTTTCGCTCTCGTGGGGAGCAGGCACTGACGAGGAGGCTGGGCACCAGGGCAGCATCAGCAGCCGCTAGGGTGAGAGGCCAGGATTCATCCTTTGTGCTCACCACTGTCTTCTGTGTGGCCCCAGTTTGCTCAGCCAGAAGCAGGAGCAGCAACACAGGGCTGCAGCTGGCCAACCCTGTGCTGCCCACAGTCATCCACTGAGGACCAAAGGGTCTGAGGGAACGACATGGAGATGCATCAGGGGAGGTTTGGCCTGGGTGTTAGGAAAAGGTTCTTCACCCAGAGGGTGGCTGGGCACTGGGACAGGCTCCCCAGGGCAGTGGTCACAGCACCGAGCCTGCTGGAGTTCAAGAAGTGTTTGGACAATGCTCTCAGTCATATGGTCTGACTTTTGGGTGGTCCTGTGTGGAGACAGGAGTTGGACTTGATGATTATTGTGGGTCTTTTCCCACTTGGGATATTTGATGATTCTATGAACTTTGTAGTATAGACTATTGTTTTGTTCATATAGCTTACAAACGTAAGTTGAACTAGGAGATAATTCATTGGATTTTTTGAATTGTAATCATAATGTGGAATTGTAATTTTCATAAAATCTCCATAATAAAAATCTGCAAAATCCCTCCCAGAGGGGCCAGTGATAGAGTGATGAGATATATCCCAATTTATAGAGAATATATAGTCCTGAAAAAGGACTTCAAGAAATTATTCATAATGAATTAAATTGCACCATTTGTTTGCATGTGGCTACTACATACCATGAACTGCTTAGCACTGCATGGCTGTGGAGTAAAGTCTGCCCAAGTGGATAAGTCATAGGTAGCATTACTTTTATAGAAGAATCACGTTTGCATAGGTATCTGCTCATTTTTTTAAATTGTGAAAAGTATAAGCCATTTCTTTATCATTCTGTATTGCTTCAGAACATTGTGGTATTAGGCCACCTGGATCTCTCTTTCATGTCTTTAGCCAAGAGACATACCAAAGTTGTGTGGCTTCTTACTAGATATATCATTACAGGCATAGACTGAGCTCTGATGTCCTAAGAATGACTAATCATTCATTTTTTGGTCCACTAATTGTATCCATTTTTTTGTTGTTGAAAACCTCTTCCCAAAATCACTACTTGTTTTAATAAGATATGAAGTGGCAATCCTGAAATTTTTCCAGTCTAAGAGAGCACAGTATAGGGACACCTTTCAAGTCAGTGGGATTCCAACAAAACTCAGAGTCTTTCCACAAAGATAAGTAGCATTTATCCCAAAATAATACTGACACAAATTGAAAAGTGCCTATGATTCCCTCACTGCTGATATGAACAGTGAAATTATTTGTCTGTGGTACCCATCAACTCTGGAGCATGGAGAAGCATGTTAAAATTGATGTATGCAATATACAGAGCAATAAAGAGTGCAATTTTTTGTACTGCTTTTAAAATATCACTTTTTTTAACATGTTTTCAAATCAGGAGAAAGTCTTTACACCCTATCCAAATTTCATTACTTCAGAGATGGATATGTAATCAAGTGTGATGTTGAACCAGAAGGAACCCATATCAGTTAAATTTAAGGTTATGACTTATTACACTAATCAGAAAAAAATAGTTATATAAGACAGGTCCTGAGTGCATGCTAAATTAAACTGAATCTGAAGGCTTTTACCATAGTTCCACAGCATTTGCACAAAGTAGGCCTAAATATAATATATATATATATGTATATAAATTCACAAAAACAGTGCAATTTCAAAGTCCTGCAGCAAAAATTTTGAGATCATTGTTCGTATAATTAGCTGGACATACACAAAAGAATTTAATATTCCAGGCTGTCCTATTCTACAAATGACATGAGCCAAGGTCTTCTTTTCCTGCTCAGGTAAATGATAAAGATCTAATGAATTCGAATAAAGACTAATAGCTAACAGATGTAGAGATGCTATCCACTCTATTAATTAATGCTGATGTACATTATGTGGAACTAATGCAAATTACCGTATGTGAATGTTTACAAATTGGAATTGTGCTTAGCAACTCAGTGAGCACCTCTGTGAAAGTATTTCCAATATATTAGAGAAAATGCTGTGAGGGAACTAGAAGGTACAATCACAGTGGCATTTATTCATGAACTTCCGGTTCTAATTATCGCTCCTTGGTTGTGAAATTTTTGTTCAGTCCAGATCAGTTAAGGCTGCATTTTATTATTACTCTTAAAAAGGTAAGGCTGCATTTTCCTGCGGTTAGAAATGATAAACACAGAAAATAATTATTGCTGATGAAATAGTATTCAGTCTCAAAATATTTAATAAGGTATATCTAAAAAATATGTATAAACTGGAACTTTTAAAATTCATAATCTGTTGCGAACATGTCATTAGATGTCAGGTTTTCATGTTGAAACATCATTTTTTCATTTACTCCTCAAAAACAATGAATTGTCCAAATACAGGGAACTGTGTCTTTTGATATTCAAATTACTTCAGACCCAAACTAATATTTAAAGGGAACTCAGTCATATATTGCAAATTGCAGCTGAAATGAGTACTACGTAGTACTCATTACTATATAGTACAAACTAGATGATAGTTTGGTCAACACCTGTTGTCTCTCACATAAATACTATGTATACTGGAGTATAATTCTTTTCCTTATTCTTTTTTTCCCATTTTAAGAACATATGTTTGTACAGATTATGTTTTTACTTCAGCCACTGCTTAACAATCACCCATGTACAGCTCAGACAAACTGATTCTTAAGATGAAGAAATTAGAAATATGAGATGTTAGAAGAGGAGCACTGAGCAGAACAAGTGCACTTTACCTAAGCAAAGACATTAGCTATAACATGTACAAGTTAGTGAGAAGTGATAGAATCAATAACAGCAAATGTAAACTTGATGTAAACTTGTGTTTATGCCACACACGGAATCACTAGAACAAGTGTAATGATGTTGAGATTTTGCATGAGCAATATTTAGAGTGCCTTTGAGTTTTACACATTTAATAGCAAAAGCTACCAAGCTAAGCAGGTTTGTTATTTTTTTCTGATTAAAAATATATACCTCTTGAAAGACTCTTTGTTTACCTGCTGTTTAAAGGGATTAACGTCTGTTTTTATGTGCTTGCATGTGTGAAATTTATTTATTTCATTCTCAGCATAAACAAAGATCTATCTGTCCAGTAATACTCATGAAAAACTTGTAAGCAGTAACAAAATGCTTTCCTCTATTGTAATAAAATCTTTATTCCATTTTGTATATCAGTTATGGAATTAATATTGATCATTAAAACTAACACCCTATTCTATTAAATACAGTATTCTAATAATCTGTGTTAATGTTTCTGTTTTGGTCTTGGAAAAGGTGATTTATTGGAGTCTTTCTGTGTGAATTCAGGGTTTCACAGTAATACTGTCCTACAATGAATGTAAAAAAAAAAAAAAAAAAAAGGCAAACAGAAAGCATAGTAGTAATCTGCTACACTGTTATATATACTGCAGTGTTTAAAACCCCAACTGATCTCTGGTAAGCAGTGTGTTAAATTTTCATTTAATATAATCAGGAACTCCTGAAGCCTTTGCCAGGATTGTGGAAGGCAACAACCACTTGAGGTTTAGGCTGCCTGCAATGAAGTCATTAGCCTAACTGAATAGCAGAAGTTCTGGGATGAGATTATTTATTAACCTAATTGACAACCTGTACTGGTTTACCATAGGAAAGGGAAAGAGATAATCTAACATGGGAAAATGCTATCCTTAAAATGGAACTATTAGAGCAATGAAATTACTTGGTTTGCGTATTTTCATTCTTCTTGAATTTATGGTTGCCTTGCTGGGAGAAATTTAACCACTGTCTACTGAGGAAACGCTACTTTATTTTTAAAGTTCTGTTGTGTCAGCATCCAATTTCCTTGTAGTACATTGTTGAACGTCTCTTGTTCTCTTTTTAAACATGATAAACTGCCTCTCACAATCTGCCCAACAATTGTCTTGATGTAAATCCTATTTCCTCCTCAAATGTCTGTCAGTATACTTAATGTAAGAGGTTTCTATATGTGTGTAGTTAGGGTCAGTTCAGGATCCTGAACAGTTTTTAACTTTGCTACACCAAAGCTTCCTGAGCTCTGGTTTCTTGTCCATAAAATGAAACTGGTGACACGTTATTTCCTGTCAGGGCAGTCCAGAAAATAAGCAAACCTAAACTGTATGGGTATTCAAAAGAAATAGATTTTTGCATTACCTGGGTAAATCTTCTATTTATCTGTGATATATGTAAGCATTTATAGTAACTAACTACTGTTTAAGTGTTTTGACCACCTAGGATGAAAGCATTATGATTAATAGGTCTCATTTGCAGTTTTTCTGCTGTTGTTTTAATATGAATATTTTCACTGATTCAGATATTGTGTAAATGCTTGCACATTTAACAACTCTTGTCATCTGATTTCTTTGACTGTAAAGGTCATCATCAGCATAAACTAAACCATAAGTACTAAAATTGAAAGCTGAGTAAGTAGAATTGGTTGATAGTTAAAGAGCTTAAAATAGCCTCCTGCCCTCCTGGTAGCTATGTATCTAGCATATGCAAACTTTGCTCTGCCCTACACCCCAGCTGAACCCAAACTAATCTCTATTTTTGATGCAATCATTTGATCAAAAAATGAACAGCTAAAATGAAAGCCATTTTTCAAAAGAACACAATAGAACTCTGTAAGAAATCAGCATTTGAGCTTTGGTTAACTATTTTAAAGTATTTAGTCAGACTGCTTCTCAACACTCTGAAATGCTGCTGAATTTAAGAAATGTTAAAACTAACTTCTCCATTTGACATTTCTCTGAGTCTCCGTTTACTAAGGAGGTTATGTTTACTTATATTACGAAAGAAATTGCTTTCCTGTCAGTTCTACATTCCTTTCCATAGTTTTTCCCTTTGTCCCAAAGGAAGTATGAATCTGTAGGAATTTTTACGTTTAAACCTGTGACTTTCACATATTTGAACATTTATTTGTTTGTTTTGTGCATTTATTTATTTGTTTTGTGCATTGCAAAATTCTCCCAGAACTTGTATGCAATTATAGAACCATTCACCGAGTTTTTGAGCAGTGACTGCAGATGGGGAAACAGGAGCACCCTTCTTTTATGGAAAAGGTAGTGTTCACTTCTCTGTGGGTTGAAATCTTCTGTGCTACTCCATACTCATTTCCTCCAGTATTCCTACAGTATATTCATGGAGTGAGAAGCTATGACTACAGACGAACATAGAAGGTAACAATATAAAAATTACAGCAATTTAGTTTCCAGTGAAGAAACTGGTGATCTCCTCTGTGACTGCAGCTCTAGGTTCACATAAACTCTCCCCTTTACAGGTTTAATGGAAGTAAGAAAATCCCTTTTCTGTCCATCAGACAGATACAAAGAAGTCATCTCATATGAAGGAAAACTGGGAAGGGTGAAGATGGATTTGCATGCATATCTCCCACTAGGTCATTTTGAAAATTTTTAGCTGCTGCTCCTTGCAGGAACACCCTACTGGACTCAGAATGAATTATCTTTTAGGCAAAATTCTTTGGCTCAGATTCTCACAGGTAGTTAAAGGCAGCTGACATAAATCAGTACTTTCTACATTTAGTTTAGCAGTTCCAATAGTGAAGCTGAGCAGCCAGAACTGCTACAGGTGTTGATAAGACATTTTCTCCACTTCATACTAGAGAGAATTTTGAGTACTCCTCCTCTGTGCCCCCTGAGTTTGCTCTTTTTAATAACTTTGATGGTATGTTCAATTAGATACTAAGGTGGTTGTAAAGAACACTAGATAAAACCTGTTCAAGGCTGACAGGGTAAATAGTATGGAAATTAGGGTGAGAAGAAGAGGGAGTATTATGGAACCAGAACTCTGAAACAATGGAAAACATTAAGCTAGAAAAGTGTTCGGGGGGTTTGATTGTTTATATCTGGCTAGGATATAGGATATAGGAAGATGATACTATCATCTTCCCTGGCTAGGAAGATGATAGTAGCTGTGTTTTGAGTTGGATCCAAGAAGGGACAATTTCTGCCAAGGAGACCAGAACTGATCTCCTGGCCAGAAAGGATTGTTCTAAAGACAGAAGATTATAATGAGGTTGGTTTGTTGCAATTCTGTTAGTCTGTAAGCAGAAAACCAAACCATGTTAAGAAGTTTTGGAACAATGAGATTGGTTTTACTGGTCTTGCTTCCTCCCTTTCTAAATTTTGTTTTATACAGTGTATCCACTCTCATTTTTACTCTCTGTGTGTCTCTTCCACAAGTTTTTCACTCTATTTCCTTTCTCGTTGCTGTTTTTAAAATATAATGGAAGTACAATTAAACAATGAACTCTTTTATTTTCCACATATATGTAATAGTTTGTGAGAATGAGGACTTACCATTGCGATTGCTGCTTTCCCGGTTCCATTAGCCTCTGAAAAGACCAATTTCTAATGAAATCTAAATCCATTTCAAAACCAATGTAATTGCTAGTATTAATTAGTTTCTGTAATGCTCTTAAATAAGATATGATATGTGATCTCTTGTTAAGTGTATGCGTGATTTCTGTGGAAGAAGACAGCAAAATGATTACAGTAAATTAACTGGGGAGATGGTGGGGGTGGTGCACTGTTTGTTTGGTGTTTTGATTAAGCATTCCTAATCAGTTCAATTCATTTTCATCTAGAGGTGAACACGTACTTTCAAAAAATAATATGCCTGTTGTATTTTTAACAGCTCAAAACATTTATGTTTTATAACGCTTTAGTCTTCTGTCAAATGCACGTGTTTTGTTTTTTTTTACTTTGGTTCATTGTTCATACATTTAACTTAGGAAGGTAAACCCTACACTGTATTCTCCTCTTAACTGTACTGCAGAGAAATGTGAACTTCAAAGCTAATACTAACTTGTGTGCTGAAATTGCTATTTATTCAGTGAATATACTGTACAGACTTATTCTTTCAGATGTTTTGAGTAAACGGTAGCTCAGACAATTTTCTGTTCTTTCATGTACAGAATTCCAATGTGAAGTTCATGAGAGACTGTATAGAGAGACCCTGATGTAGAGTTCTCATGTGGAAATCTTAAATAAGAACTTTTACACTCATATTTTTATTTTCATTATCTGTGTGACAATGCAACTTACATCTTTTATTAATAACTCTCCTTTGCTGTCTTGGAAATATGATATGAATTTGAGTGGTGTCAGCATCAAAGATTGAATGCAAAACTACACATATTAATAAACTCCAAGCACAGTATTTTATTCATTACATTATTTATTTATTTATTTATTTGTGAAAGGCAGATTAAAATTGAAAGTGAAGTACTGTTAGAATAACTTATTTTTGGTCTTACAACCACACTCTTTTTATGGCAAATTCAGTCCTTATGAATTCACATAAAGGACTCAGAGTTCAGGCTTCTTGCTTAGATAAATAAATTTCACTTTGACCAAAAAAAAACTATTTTTTTATCTCTTGGAAGAGAAGTAAAATCAGTTGGTTAATATGAGACAAGTTAGACTTACAAATGCCAATCATATGACACTTTCTTTCCTTCCCCATATGTAATTTCTACCACTGGGAATAAATGACTGACCCCACCCCCATCACACTAATATATTGCCCAAGACCGTTATGTTTGAAATATTAATGGCATCCTTCCAACTGGTCATAAGGTTGCAGACACATTTTTTAATCATTACTTTGCCCATCACAAGAAGCTGAAGTCACACAATTTAATGTGTGCTCATGATAAATTTCACCTTCTTATATAATAAAATGGAAGCTAATGAAACATGGCACAATTGCGGTGAATTAAGACAGCAGTAGAACAAGGCAGGAGAATACCCACTTATTGACATTACCAAACATATCTTAAATGCATTGACTTTCAAACCAGCTTATAGTCAATTATTTCAAAGGAGCTAGGGAACATACTGTTGGCTTTGCAAGGAAGTTTATAATAGTTTGTTACTTATTAATTGATAGTCTAATTGCTTACTGTCTTTATATTTAATAAATACTTCTGTACTCTGTGACTTCTATCCACTTTATTAGTGAACATGTAAATATGACATTTTATTTCTTCTATCCACACATTCGAAGGAGAAAAAAAAAAAGTTAACAAGTTAATGTTTTAGTAATTTGTATTAAGATATTTCCAATAGAGAATAAATAGGTTTTAGAATTCATATAGGATTTTTTTGAATGCAGTTAGACATTAGAGTACAATGCATGTCTGTTCTTTGGCTATAGATGAAATTTGTGTGTTAATCCTGTCTTAAGCAAACTGCAGATTTCCTGAATAGAAACTCGGGGGTGGGGGAAACTCAAGGAAAACAAGAGGCTATGACGAAAGTACTCAGAATAGAATGTGTTTGACAAGGATGATTAAAAGGCAAACCTGTTTATTCTTCTATAAATTCTTGTTTTACTGTAACTTTTTACTCACAGCAACTAAATGTACATATTCTTTGCTTCTGTTGTATACCCCATTCTTTCAATTCACAACAACAGACTATTGCTCTTGTAGTGTCTTGAAACAAGGAAGCCTGTAAAGCATGTGCATTCAGAAATATCATGCATTGCTCACTTGCATTAATTTCATTACCAGAACACCCATTAATTTTAAATAAGGCAGATTTTGGGGGAGGTACAAGGGAGACTATAGCCACTTCTATACATATGAACCAATAAATGCCCTCAGGGCAAAGTGACACAGCAGCAACTTTGAATGTTGTATTCATACCACAGATACACTTATTTTTTGTACTAATATTTTTTTAAGATCCAGTAATAGTATGGGCTAGCTTTTGGTATGAACAAAGGAGTATTGTCCTGCATCAGTGACTATTCTTATTAATTCTCATAGCCTGAGGTCAACCTTGGTGCCAGTACCTAGATGACTGGTAGGGAGGGAGGGAAAGAACAGGTTGAAGCTGGAGCTACCAGTGATTCAATCCATGCTGTAAAACAGCATTTTGCTTTTAAAAAACTCTCACTATGTTGGTGTCTGTAAGTGCTGTCTGTCACAGAATTTGTGATGTTCTAGCTGAATCACTACTGTCTTTCAGCACATAAATATTATTTGCCTAACTATAAAAATATTTCAGATAAATAGCTTCTCCCAGGAGGTTTTTTTATTATCTTACTAAACTTATGCATGGAGTGATCAAAGGAGATCTAGAGTATCTGAGAGAATTGATGGAGCAATGATGAGTCTCCAGGGTTGGTAATTTCACACGGTAACTTCTTAGCCAAAGTCACAGAGTCTATTCCAGCAGCTGGAATAGATCATCTGACTAGATCTTCTGATTTTACTACTACTGAAAAAGGCAATCTCTATCTCCCCTTCCCTCTTGGCTATGGGGTCCTGATACTTCATTCAGCTTGCCCCTAAGAGAGCTGATTCAATTTAGAATTTTGGTAGAAAATGAATCTAGCAACAAAAATGAATGGTTAGTGTTTCTGCTAGGTTCGTGAGCTGAGTCAGCCTACAGACATCTGAGATGAGTAGAGAGGTGGCAGGAGGAAATGTGTCTGGGACCTGTGGAAGTGAAACAGCACATGTTCAGCCAAATCTAGGGCCTCAAAATATAGAACATTTAAGTACAAGAAAATCTCACATTTTTTAGCACTCTGCGTGTACAGAAGAACAAAAATTTTGCATAAAATAAAATTAAAATGCACCCATAATAGGAGATGATTTCCAAAGGGGAAGGGGGAGGAAGAGGAATAAAAGAGTGTCAAAATGTCACCAGTTAGGCTAAAAAGGGTCATTTCTATAGAATTAATCTCTACTATCTGTGAGAAAAAAGTTTCTCTAGAAGTTTGTCTCAAACAAGAACCTAGTTTTAGGTAGTTTGATTCACCTCAGGAGGAAGCTAATCTCTCCATGTGCTCTAAAGCAGGCTGAGAAAACTAAGGGCTACTGTTAGTCTTTGTTATTACCTACCACTAGCTTCAGCAAGGTGAAAGTCAAATTCTGATAAGTGAAAATCCTAAAAATTATTATAATTCAGAGCAGAATTTAGCTTTGGTAGCTTCAAGAAGAGATTCTAGGTTTCAGAAAATGATTCAGAAACCTGAGAAAACTGCAAAAAAAGACTATGTGGTAGAAGAAAATTGAGTGTGTTGGCATGGATTACTTAGGAGCTAGTGGAAGACAGAAGAGGCAATTTCAGGCTGTAGTTATTGAAATGTTTGAAATTACATCTGTTTATTCTAGGGATGGGTTTGACCTGAAATCTCCATTTTTTTTCCATTTTATATTCCAATTTTCTAAAATTTTACTATTCTTCTCACATGAGGGTTTGTGTCTTTTTTTACTTTACTTAAATTGTATTGACTTACAATGGCTTTGCTTACATTATTATATAGTAGAGCTTTGTGCAGTGATATTATGTCTCCTGGTAATCCTGTGATTATGTTTGTCTAACAATTCAGCAGGCTCCAACTTGGCCAGAAATTAAGCAGCATGCATACAAACTGTTATCCAAAGTAATAATAAATAACTAAATAAATACCAATCAAATCAGAATTCACACTTAATCTCTCTCTGCACATTTTGAAAGACTTCCACTGCACTTCTGTGAGATCTCATGATGGAACTCAGATCTGGGTGAGTTTTAAATATTCTTCCCCCAAAACTGAGTATACAGACATATCTAGTTCGAAATGAGTATCATGCTCTGTTATCTGTGACCTGTAGACATCTCAGGAGTTCCTAAGATCAGTGTCAACAACTGTGTCTGATTATAGTTTTGTTTTTGTTTTATTTAGAAATCTCTACCCTGCGAATGTATTCTTTAACTAAGATGGCACAAAATCTTCAACACATGCTTACCATTAAGTAAATCAATACTTAATACTAAAGCTGAAGCTCTAGAATAAAACATAAATTTGTGTGTGTGTGAATGTTGCAGGGAAAACTTATATGCTAGTATTTTACAAAGAGATATTTCTAAGGGAGCTTAACAGACAGGAGAAGGAAATCCATTGGCATTTCTGACAGTACAGAAATGAAAATAAAACAGAAAGCAAAATGTTAAAGGTATCTTTGAAGGTAAGGCTAAAGCCTTTTTCCTCTTCCATTATGATTTCTAAAGAAAAGAAAAAAAATGGCAGTAATATGTTCTGCCACGATTCAGGAACTTGTAGATTACAATATGTCACCTCAGATTTAGCTTTCCCTATTTTTCTTGTAACAGCCTACTCACAAGTAAGATATCTTTTTTTTTTTTTTTTTTTTTTTTTTTCCTCTCAAAAATAGGAAAACTTTCAGGTAGGATTTATCTGCTTTACATCATTTATAGCACATTTATTCTGGTCCATGCCACATACTATATTAAAATTTTAATAACAGCATTTTAATATTTGCATTCCTTTATAATCACTGTATAACCATGATCTAAAGTAACTCCTTCAGTCTCCAAGCACTTATGTACATAAGCTTACCTTTGTGAATAGTTCATTGCTTTTCAGCTGGACTCGTATACAGTTTTATATATATACATATATATATGTGTATATACAGATGTTTGAAAACCAGAGCTTAGAAATGCACTCAGCATTAAACATAAACACACACACACACAAAACCCACCATTTTTCTGCCTCAAGGATATCTTCTGAGGGAAGCTGTTGCATAGTCACTGAAACTTTTCTAATTTTTTCTAGTTTTCCATTTTTGATTGAAATAAAAAATAAGGTTCAATAGCAAAAACTTCCAAGTTTGTTTACACTAAAAATTTTCTGAGCAGTCAATTTTTATTAAATTTCTGTTTGTTATTTATTTAATATATGAAAAATAGCCTCTAGAAAAAGTATCATTTATTCAAAAAATCCTTCTACTACTTCTGTTTTACCACAACATTGTTCAGCCATAATTAGCATTTTGGTCATAATATTCTTTTATAACTACTGAATAAGTGATTCTTCCTTAATGTGGGCCAAATCTTCGTATGTCAACTGACATGTTTCCATTGATGCTAAATTGGCATCATTCTGCTGTATCAAGTAAAGATCCAAAAATGCTATATATTGATAGCAAAAATGTCATTTTCATACTCTGTATGGTGTGGAATTAAAAAAAATAAAAATAAAAATCACTTTTTAACTTTTTATTAGTCTAAGATTTTTAAGGAAGCCATAAAATAGGAAGATTATGTGATTGCAGAGGCTTTCTGAACTTTAATTACAAATCAAGTATCCCCCAGCAATAATTCTTACAGAGGACTCCAAACTGTAACTTTTACACCAGAATTTTAAGTACTATGTTTATTTTGTATGTTCAGCTTTCCTTACATTTCCTTTCTTTACAGAACATATTCTATAAATATGAAACAACCTGTTTCCTTGACTCAGTATCAGGAAAGTAATGAATCATTTCATAGAGTAATGTGCTGAAGATGCTATGAATATTTAAAATGTAGACACAATCTAACTCTAAATAGAATATCTGTACCTGGGATTCCAAAATCAGCTAGAGATTTCTGAGCTTTTGCAGAAGTCCATATGAAAATATCTAAGTTGTGAACACAGAAGTGAGGACTCAAAAGGACTGTGAGATAAATTCCTCTTTTCTATTCCTTAGTTTTCATGTAAGTTTTGTGTGAAGTTTATTGTGAATTTTAAATCATATTTTCACTTGTCAGAAGAACATTGAAGTATCAAGGTCTATGAAAATTGATTCACACATCACTGTGTGTGCAAACTTCGTTACTGAAAAATTGATACTTTTCAGCTTTATGTTCTTTTGGTGTAAATGAAATTCTGTGATTTATTAGCCTTAGGTTAAAGTACTGATTTGTACAAAATTAATATATGTAATTAACTAAATAATTATTCATAGATTGTTACATCTAACTCAGTAGAATCACGTGTTTTGTAACGTATGTGAATCATAGAATCATAGAATCATAGAATATCCTGAGTTGGAAGGGACCCTTAAGGATCATCAAGTCCAACTCTTGACACCGCACAGGTCTACCCAAAAGTTCAGACCATGTGACTAAGTGCACAGTCCAATCTCTTCTTAAATTCAGACAGGCTCGGTGCAGTGACAACTTCGCTGGGGAGCCTGTTCCAGTGTGCAACCACCCTCTCTGTGAAGAACCCCCTCCTGATGTCAAGCCTAAATTTCCCCTGCCTCAGCTTAACCCCGTTCCAGCGGGTCCTGTCACTGGTGTTAATGGAGAAAAGGTCTCCTGCCTCTCGACACCCCCTTACGAGGAAGTTGTAGACTGTGATGAGGTCTCCTCTCAGCCTCCTCTTCTCCAGTGAAGTCAGACTTGGGTCTCTCCTTACTAGTAAAAGCATAAATCTGTTTAAAAGAGTATCTTCCAAGAAGCGAAATTTTCTAGTCCCAGACAGAAGCACCAAAGTGTCTGTTTTCTAACTTACTGTTGCTTTTATGATCATCTTTAATACTTCTTTTCAATTCAAGAAACAATTTTAAGTTTAAATTTTAAGTTTAATTTTAAATTGTAAGTTTAAATTTAACTCTGCTAATGCAAGAATATCTTTCTAATTTCACTACGTATCTCCAAGCATGAGCAATAGGCAGAATCTGAATCTGAATTTCTTCAAGGAATGGGAAGGACTGCTTAGATTAGCATTTCCCTTGTTTAAATCAGGGATGAATCCAAGATTTGTAGCTACAATAGTTTCTAAGGTTTTTTAATTATGTTAATGTGGATCTTCCAGGTAATATAAAAATGTTTCAAACACCTCACAGCAAAAGGAGAAAATAAGAGGCTAAGTAACCTTTAATACTTATGTTTCTGTTAGTCAGGAGAATGATGACATAGTTGATCCAAAAGATTCTTGCATAATCAATTATCCTAACCAGATATCTCCCAGAGGTTTTATTCCTCAGCAAGGATCATGTAACTATGCTATCCTATCATGAAACATGCTATCCTTCAAGTCATGTTTACTGTGACCTAGGCAGATTGCAAATCAGATTACAATCCAGGCCAGTAAGGAATGCAATGCTGTGGCATGAGAAGAATGTGGCACTTTACCCATGTGTGATAACTGAGCGCAGCGTTGCTGCCTGTGGAAGAAATTGCCATACAGAACGAACCTCATCTTATTCATATAATTTCATTCCATTTCATGCCATTCACCATTTCAGACCCCACTATGAATAATCATGTGTATTTGTGAATGACAGAAAATAAGCATACAAAAAGTACCACGCATGATCCTGAATGAAGAAGAGTATTAAAACCATGTATATTTTATTTTCAATGTGGCACCATATTCCAGAGGTTTTGGTAGCAGATTTTCCAGCAGTGACAGAAAAGTAGGAAGGAATTCAAATAAAGTTCCAGAGAGATTAGCAGATTGAGAATGGATCAGAAAAGCCAACAGAGGAGCCTTTCTTATGACATGCTAATATTCTGGACTGACTAAATTCTTTGCATTTTGCATTGTTATTTCTGTCCTGAATGGAAAGACACCAGGAACTGAATGATAAACTACGTGCAAGTATACCCTAAGGGGATAACATAGAATTTATGCTGTCCCCAGAAATTAACTGCTTGTTCTACCTACCTCATTTTACATTTGTTTAGCCTTTTTGTGGGAAGAAGCCTCAGGCAGTGAATTTTTTTTTTCCTAGACTACAAATCTGTGCCTTGTACAATTCAGGTTCTTCTAATGGACAAGATTAATTCTCAAAACTGAATCATTGTTGTCAAAAACTAATGCATTTGCAATCTGCAAATCAGACATCACAATAAGACATCAAAAAGGTAGTTCCTATCAGCCCACATCCTTGAGTCTATATGCATAATCCTGGGTTTACTGGTTTCCTGCAAGAAATAAAGTGAGAGTGAAGTTAATAGTGACAGAAGGGCACTGCAAGCATCTAAAGAAGAGATTTTGAGATGTAATTATATAATAATCTCAATTAGCTGAAATTTAAATAATTTGTGTTTAAATGAAATCTGTGTTTCTTTTTCTCTTAAATGTATATAATATTCTCTCTGAAAACTTGCAGACCTGTTACACACCATTTCCGTCCAGTCTTCTTTCTACTCATTCATTTTACTGTTATTTGAGGGGAAGGAGGAACTTTTGTTTGCCTTCATTATTTAAATTTCTTGGTTTGTATGTGATTTCAGTTCTTGGAAAAATAAAACCATTTAACATGGAAAAAGGATAAACATAAAAGAATCATGAAACCTCACCTTTCTACAAGGACTTTGCAGTTTTCGCACCTTATACACTTTTAGTATAGTTCCAGAGTATTTGAATACAGATGCTTAATCACAATTAACAAAGGAAAATTAAATGGTGATTTTTTGTAGTGAACAACAAGAACAACATCAGAAAAACATTTCATTTCTACTTCTAACTCTCATCTGCTGCAAGGTGCAAAGCTAGTTAGTGTGTCACACACTGTATTTCTCCTCTGTCTTTGTACCAATTTAGGTCTAAATGTTACCTGAAAATATTGTTGAAACATGATCTTCCTTCATCCAGAAGCTGATTTAGCTTTTGTACAGGCCACTGATTCTATCATGTGGGTGACTGTGGTTGCAGAATAAGCTTAGATGATCTTTATCTTGTGTCTTTTGGAAAACTTCAGGGTTAGTTGAGCAATCTTGCTACTGACTCAATTTTATGTGCTTTATTAACCTCCAGAACTTGTGTGGAAAGAGAAGAATGATTAAAGATTGTTCTTTTCTTGGGATGACTGATTTTAGATAAGATCCTGTACCTTATTTGACTTCTTGTTTGGAGGAGTTTGTTTGCTGAGAACCTTGTTTATTTTTATGTGATTGCCAACAGAAGCATTACAGAAGAATTGGAAGAATCCTGTTATTAATGTTACTAAAGACTGTAAGAGTTAATAAGTGTGATGATCAAGATTTACAGTCCAGCTAATTAAATTCCAAATATTAAAGCCTCCCAATATTCTAAATGACTGACTCCGTGCCCTATAGCCATGCCCACTTTTGTTATATTAAATGTTGATTACAAGTTTGTGATTTGAAAGCACGTAGTGAATCATATATTTCCAGTGTAATGTAGCTCACTGAACAGCTTATGTACATGCCAATAGCCACATAAATGGAAAAAAAAATCCAACATTGCTATAACTAGCAAGAAATCATTGACATAATTATCAGAGTATACTATTAACTACACATCTGGAAGAGATGTTCTCCTCTAAAGAAAGATTACAAATATTGTCCTATTTGTAAGTGAAGCATTATGCTAGAATGCTAGTCTAGAATAGCTAGAATGCTATGCAGAATGCTAGTCAGAAAGAGTCACAGAGGGATTTGGGACTTTACTGGTGCCCATTTTAGAAGTGAGATAGGCAGCCAATGTTCACTGTCTTATACATGGGTTTATGTTTTTTTCATCTTTTCTATGTTTTTATTCGGTTGGTTGGTTGGGGCCAACAAAATATTCTATATGTTCAAATAGATATTCTAATCAATCCTGAGATTCAGAAATATGGAAGATATGAAATAATATGTTTAAAAGACAGCATTAATTACAATAATATATTCAAATGTTGGAGGATATGCTATAATTGTGAAATTGGAAGTAGAAGTTATTGGGATGTAGTGGTACAAAAGCCAAAGGTTGTGTGGCATTTAGGCTCTAGATAATGTAACTTATGATCTACAAATTTAGAAAAAGAAATAAGTGTTCATTTCTAGCACACTTGCTAAATTCAATTACATCTAACAAGCATGCTGACAGGGTGCTTTTCATTTCCTCACTCAGAGAGACACAGTATTTAACAAGTTTAATTGTTCAATATAATGCAATGATGGGAAGCATACTAAAAAAAAAATCATCCAATCTTTTAGGAACATTTAAAGTACATGCCACAGTTGATAACGTTTTCTGTACAGTAGAATAATTTAGAATGGTCATTTCTTCTTTGCTAAGAAAATACATATGTCTCTGAAAAATAAACCAGAGGTTATTGGTGTATTTTAATCAGTCAGATACAGTATAACTAATAAATTCTGTTAAAACTATGCAAAAGGATGATGATAACATACAGACAGAGTATAAAAATCATTAATGGTGACTTAACATTGAAAAAGCTGCATTTTGTATTTAGATCCAAATTTATAAATGCCACTGAGGTCAATTTACCAGATATTTAGCATTACATTATGCTCTTGTTATTATTGCTCAGAATAGTAGCTGCCTTATCTTAGATACTGTTTGCAGACCTATTGGCACCTCCATTAATTACAATAGGAGACATGCATATATTCATGAAGTGAATTTGACCTTAGATACAAGACTAGGAAACATCTCTTCCTTAGTCATTTACTTCAGTTTCCTGAAGTGGATTCATCTTTTTATTATTTATAGACATCCCTAAAGACTACAGCCTTTCCATTTCCTTGTTCACATGGGCTGTGGTGAATCAGGTCTAATGAAACAGCTCCAGGGAATGATCTCCAGCACTGAAGGCTCATAATATCGAAGAGTGGGCTCTTCCCCACAACACTTGTTCAGGTCAAGACCTAAAGGCTTAAGAAGTTGATTTTTTGTTTGTTTGTTTGTTTTCCACTCAATCTTAAGAATAATAACTCTTATTCTTCTTCCTGATACCAAACTACACACTATGTGCAAGCAATTTGAACATTCAAATAACATATATTTCCTACTAGGTCAATAAACATTTATGGAACTTTTAATGCCACATCATAAATTATTTTTAAGGGACCCAAATATTCCAAGTATGCTTTGCTATATGCTTTTAAGATGGTAACATGATTTTGCTTGTTGTTTCAGAAAATAATAAATTAATTAGTCTTTGTAAAAAAAAAAAAAAAAAAAAAAAAAAAAACTCTTCCTCTTTTTTAATTAACAGTAATAGAATTGGCCAGATCTTCAGCTCATATAAATGCTTATCACTCCAAATAAATTATCTTATGCTAGTTGAAATTCAACTTTCTGAAAAAAAAAAAAAAAGTACTTTTTTCCTTTTTTTTTCTAATTCTCTGCTTAGTTCAAAAGATGGAGACAAAATGTGCACTGCCCAGGATAACAGCTCTGAAGGACAGATAAGCATGTTGATTATCTCTGACTCTGCTCTTCAACTTACAATTCTACACCCTTGATGATACAGTTCAAGAGTGATCTGTTGAATTGCCAGCAGAAGTGCACTAAAAGGAAACAGTTCAATACACAGCCATCTTTACTTAATTTCAAGCTTTTTAATTGAATGCCAGTCAATTACATAGTTATGATCCATATCTTATTACAAATACAAGGTAATATACACATGCATTTTAAATAGCACATTTTCTTATCTTTTAAACCATTTTCCTCTTTAGAAACTATTGCAACTAAGCAATCAATTGTGGTTATGATAACAGCCACAAAATATTTATTACTTAATGTGATTATTTAAATGTAAATTAAAAAAAAAAAAAGCTATCTTGTTTTCTCTTATAACATTTCCCAGCATTAAATACTTTTGCAGAGCAAAGTATTTCTCACCTTCTCATATAAATATTTTAATGTTACCTGTCATAGGATTTGAGTAGTTTCCAAAAACTAATTAGAATCACAATATAGCTCAGCAATCTAATTTACACTTAACCTCTCACCTTTTCCACCCTGATCCATGTCCTATTTTTTTCTTCTTAGCTACTTTGTATAGTGGCTATGAGGATACTAATTTGAAGTGAATTTTCAGCTTTGTTCAGAAAGCTCAGAGAACTGTGGTCAATCTAATATCCTCTGACAGGGAATTTGAAATCTTTTGTTCTGTTTATTGAATTAGCCTATATTCTGCTCCCATGAGCTTTGTTTTTCAGATTGATAGATCATGGTTAATGCAAAAGAAAGCAACTGAGGATGACAGTCTTCTGTTGGAGAAATATACTCTGAAGAATGTAGGTAAAACATTTCTTAAAGGACTTTGACATTTAGGATGGAGACCACACCTTTGGCTTAGCAATTTTAAAGGATAACAATAATGTACTTGTATCAAAGTAATATGAATTTCAGTAATTCATTCCAACAGTTTTCAATGAGCAAGCCAGGGCCTAATCATTATACAGAAGGCTTGGATACAGCTTTCTAGTCACTCAGGTGGAAAAAGGCCTTTTTCAAAATTTTAAACTATTCAGTCACTCTACAATGCCAAGTAATACAAATGGATTGCTTTGATGGTCTGGTTAGCATGAGAATATCTCAGAGTAAAGTGATAGGCTGGGAGATTATAGCTTTAGCAAAATTCAACAGAATATTCTCTTCTCACTTTTATCATTTTCTATCTTGATGAAATCTGAATTTGCACAACTGCTCTATCCTAAGAGCTGATTTCTGTGAGACACTGGGAAAGGTGAAAGCTGAGAATGTTACACACATTAGAGATGAAGAAATGGCATGATGGAACTATTGACAGCTGAGATTATGGACTTTAACAGTTTTTCCTCAATGAAAATATTCCTGTGAATATAGAAGTGTACATTAAGGATGATTATGAAAATAATTTCTGAGGAAATCCAGAATTAAAAAGAAAAAATATATAGAGGCAGTATATGTGTTCCCTATATATTTCCTTGTATTCATAGACTAATTAAGGAATAGGAGGTTGTGGTTCTCTTAGAAAATTATATACAAAATTTTATCAATGTACCTACCGGTGAATAGTCACTGTGAAGCATTAAACAATTGATGCCCAGATTATATTTTTGATCTGTTTTATGGAACATTCGAAATGTGCATACAACATCCCACTATGCTTGTAGTAGTCAGTTTAGACTATTTACGGGAACATATGCATTATATATGAAATACCTAAAGTTCCAGCTGAGTAAACACTCAAGTTTCCCATCCACTTCAAAGGTCTACAAATAAACTTTATGTACGATTTAAAGTGAAAAATGTGTATTATCTGCATCTGACCTTTTTCATTTAACATGCTATTCTGCCTTACCTAAATTATTTTTGACCTTTCTTTATTAAATAATAGGTGGAGGGATGAAAAGCTTCATACATAATATTTCAGTGCAACATATGTTTATGGGCACTCAGGTTTTATCAATACTTTTTGTACCAAGTTAGAGCTCATTTGTCATGAACCCAGAAACATTGCAATAGATATAGCTAGTAAAGCTGTTGTGAATGCCCATTAATATATGGGGGTGGAGAGAGTGAGAAGAAAGGGTAGTGAGGGGAGTCAAATGTGAAATATAATTATACTTAAATGTTCTAAAGGAGAAATACAGAATTTAATATCAGGTTATGCATATATATAATTATTTGAGATAAAATCCTATGACTTCTTAAAGCATTATTTTTAATTATCATGTTTTTATCAGCTATAGCTAAAATGTGCTCTTCAGTTGTTAAATGAAAAACTTAAGTTGCATACTCATATGAACTGCAACTACTCATTTAGAAACAAACCAGCATGATTTAAAATCTTATAAGTAAGAAACTGTTGTCTGACATTGAAAGCCACTAGAATGAAATGCTGATAAAGTCAAAAGAGTTAATATTTTTCTTTCTTGAAGAATCATGGTTTCCCTCAAAATAAAGTGCATGGCACTGCTCCTACTGAAAGTAAATGGACAGATCCTAAAATTACTCTCAGAGAGAAAAATGTTTGTATTCTGCTTTATGTTAATATAAAACAATTTAATAATGTGAGGAAAAAGTTAATCCATGTTTCTATTAAACTTCACCAATGAAAATAAAATCATAGAGTTTGATCTTGCTCTTAGTGAATTCAGTGTATTGAATTTAATAGAAAGATGACCTCATCACAGCTGAGTCCAGCTGATGCTCTAATTAAACTTTGACAATTTTAGTTTATTTTAGTCCTCATTTTTTTACTTCATTTCCCTTGACTGGAGTACAATTTCACCAAAATAGTAGCAGACTAATCATTAACTGGTAGCAGTGTATAGACTGGAAACTGAGAATCTCAGTACTAGAATACCAGAAATTTATAGAAGTGTAGCTTCTGCTGAATGTGTGATAATTGTTTTTCTGCTCGCTTACATCCCAAAGTAATAAAACTATACAACACAGCTATGTACTTGTTGTCTTGGTGCAAAGTATGCTGTTTGGAGGTCATGCAGAGATTCCATGAAAATATCACAGTGGGAACTGTAGTTCATTTGCGTTGACACTTCCTAAAAATTTGCAGAAACGTGCCCTTGAAAGAATTAGGTCATACAAAATGTGGCCTAAGGGTTTCTCCTTTCTGTTTTCCCCAGTGGAATTCTGCAGCTGATGTGATGAAAATTGTTCTACATCAATAATTTTTTGAGTTAATGTTTCCTGAAAATTTTGTTTGGCTTACAGAAACAAACAATCGTTATTGTTCAGTGGGAAAATTTTCATGTCTTTCCTTCTAGATCTGATCTCTCAGTACAAATGAAGTGGTGTTTCAGTGCACATACAGGTGTATACTAAATGGTGGCAACTGTAATGATCTTCCGAATCTTCTTCAGGTGGTTGTAGTTAACAACATGCATTAAAAATGCATGTTGCGATAATGTAAGGAAATGAACACAGCAAAGTTTGTTTTCCTTGAATATTACAACTTACATATCAATAGCTACAACTTCAAAGCTGAAAAGCTTTCTTTCTCATGGTATTTATTGCCGAAGTCTAATAGTCACATGTGCCTTTTCTGGTTAGAAGGATAATGGATGGCTGTGATTTTCTTGCACTTTTGGTACTGTGAAAAAAACTGTGAGATAAAAATGTAGTTAGTACTTTTGATATTGCAGATAAGCTAATTGATCGTTGTAGTGAACAGACAGGAGCTAACTTGCTCATTTATGGTTCTGAAACTCATTGATTTACATGGCGAGGTATGAATATAGCTGATAGCAGTACCAGGCTGTTCATTTCTTAATACTTTGTAGATGTTTGGGTTGCTTACTTCTTCTTTAGTTATGAAATGTTTTGATATAAATAAACACACTTTACTCCTGATTTTGTAATCACTTATACACTTACATGATTGTTTCCTGAATCAGACACATCTACTTGTGACACCAAGAACTGCATTTTATATCACATGGGATTTATGTTATTAAGAAATGTTGGATGAATTTTGTTGAATTCACCTTCTGAATCTTCTGATATATATACTTATGTATTTTCTCTTTATTTTCTCCTTTTTTTTTTTTTTTTTTTTTTTTTATTGTTTTTTTTTGGGGTTTTTTTTTTTTTTTTTGTTGTTTTTGTTTTTCTTGTTTTTTTTTTTTGTTGTTAATATATAGCTTAAACTTGAGCAATGTTACAAATTAGATGATGCTAATTTATCTTTGTTCACTTTGCATTCTAGTTGTAGCATTTTTTCTTAAATATTTCTTAAATATATTAAATATATACTCTTCTATGAGTATGATAAAGAGAAACCATACTTATGTAATTTCTTTAGATTGCACAGTAGAATCATATCTTTAAGTGTTATTGCAATATAAATTAATAAGAAGACAAGGAATAAGCTTGTATCACTTTTAGATCAGTTATTACTTCTGTGTAAACATAAACAGACATAAATAAATGAAGATAGATGCAGAATAACCATCTGTTAGGAAGTTAGTTCAAGTCAAAACACTTAAAACTTGGCACTGTAGCTGTATTCATGTAAATCTGTATTTAAGTAGCTAGCCTCACGTACAGATGTTCTGTTTCACTGCAGCCTTCATTTGGGAACTGGTAAGGGCTCTGGATCAGCCTGCTCAGGTAGCTGCCTAAAATTGGATTCAGGTGCTAAACTTTGGGTGTCTCTGTTCGAAAAAAATGGCACGAGTTCATCATCTAACAAAAGGTCTGTCTTACAGCTTCTTTATTGCTAACTCATATGCATAAAGGTCAAAAGAGACTCTCTCTATGAGTAACTAATTTGATAATTAGGTGAAATGTCCTGGATCATGAAAGATTCAGATTTGAAACCACACGGGCTGAACAATGCTGTATGTGTTTCCGGCTTCCTGGGTGGGGTCCTCCACCACTAGATTTTCATAAAATAAAAACCAAGGCAGCCATTACTGCCCTCACCCATCTTTCTTTGCCTGCCTTCCTAAGAATACAAGGCTTATGGGGCCATAGTATTATTCTTTGCTGTAAGCCTTTGCCCTCCTCAGCTCATGTAATATTCTAACTTATTGTCTTGTTTCAGTCAAACTGGAGAAATGATAGAGTTTCTCACAAAGTAAGTATCTGGGTAGAGGGGAGAGATCCAAATACGTGCCCGTATCAAGAGAAAGATTGGCACAACTCAGTTGTTACATATTGCAAGTGTACAGCACATACAAGGTGTCAGAACAGGCCTTAGCTTATACTATCTTTCAGCCGGTAGAACTTGTAGAAAACTTACATTATTATTGTAAAAGGGCATAGCACTGAAAGAACACACATTTGTGGGAAACAGGTATTACTATCGTCCTGAGGCACAACTTCCTTTAAAGAAAGTAGTCAGTGTCACCCAGGAGGAAAAGGAATGGATATCTATCAGGAAGACAGATATCTTAAGGAAAGGTTCTGGGTTGTAGCATCAGGATGGATGCAAAAACCTGAGCCTTGAGGGAAAAGCAAGATTTTAGACAGTTGGTTCTGCTTGCTGTTTCCCACTGGCTGCCTCTGTGAGACTCCACACTCAGCCTTCTACTCACTTTGGCACTCTTGGGAATGTAGCACCTGCTTTATGCAGTGAACTAAGTCTAGTGCAAGCCTATGGATTCTCCTGCAGAGCTCACATGACAGAATTTGATTTGGTCTGAAATGTCAATTCTGTTTATAAGAGATTTGTACTATGATGTTGTCTCCCTCACTATGTTTCTAATTCTGCCTGGCTGTTCTCACAGTTGTCTTCGATGGGTATGTGAAATCAAGTCAGTCTGTTAGCTGAAAATTATGAGCATTATTATTGTTCCTATCCTGTAAAACCTAGTTCTTACCTTATAGTACCACTTCCCCTAAAGATCTAGAATCGTAACCCCTGTCTATACCAATCTGAGCTGCTAGATATGGATATATTACAATGGTGAGGATATGTGAATAAACTGCTATCAGCCTTCCTTTCTGAACAGCTCCTGAGGATTTGGAGGCAGTAGTTATAGTCTCACTGCCAGACAACTATCAACAGTTTGAAGAGCTGTTGAGGCAGATGGCTGAGGCACTAGATCTGATAACAAATAAGCCTAAAATGACTTACTGACTCTTCAGCATTTTTTGATATTAAGCAGAGAGGAAAGCTTATGCTTCTCTATAATGAGGATACTACCAAACCAGCAAGAGATGTCAGGATGACTGTATTTTTGATCCATATAATTAAAAGTAAGGAAGAAAAAGAGAGATCTAAAACACTTGCAGGTTACTGGTACCTCTCTTCTCATATACTAATCAACAGCTTTAATCCACCTCCTCCATCTTAAAACAGAGAATACTTATGCTGATAGCGCACATCCTGTAGGATCCCTATACTTACATTTATAAGGTTGGCCTTCACTTCTAATCATTTCCCAAAATATGCTTATAAGTAGGTGAGATTCTTGCTCAGAACTGTAAAGCAAAGATATTGGATCCCTGCTACAGAAGTGCAGATAAGCCTATATAACTTTTCATCTTGTTTTGCTACTAAATGACAGTAGAAACTCAACAGGCTTGGATATAACATACTGATTGGTAACCATCAGTATATATATGAAATTGCACTGTGGAATAACTTACACTATGGAATAACTATGCTAATCCATAATGTACATATTCATATAAACTGGAACCTTTCTGGAGCATGCTTAAGAAAATTAATTAGCCAAATGAATGTTCTTGGCTTCCTTTCCTCCTTTTTCAGCCTTTGTTTTTCTTTGTCTTCTACTCCTCCCATGTTCACATTCTTGTCCTTGAGGCAAGAATTGTCTATTTTACTTATCAGTCAAGTGCTCAATAAACTTTGTCTGTGCTAGGACAAATAATTCAGGAAGCGCATTCCAGATATCACCATTCAGTGATGAAATTTCTTCATGACTCCTCAAGAACGTTGCTGACATTATAGACTAGTATAGGTTATTCCTTTCCCTTAAAATAACATTCTATATTTTCCTTCAAAAGTCATCATTCTGCATTAGCTGCTGTTATCCAAAAATGCTCAGTAATACTTTTCTGAAGCAGTGTTTTCTGTTACTCCTGAGCCAGAGCTTCCATGGGTACCAATTCAGCACTGCAGCTGCAGTCGCATCAGAGACCTTTATACTCACTGCAGCCATTTGCATTAGGCAGTGTAGGATGTGGAACAGCCATCTGTGACCTGCTGGAGAAAGGTGATAAAGGAATTCTGTGAGGTGTTACTTCTCTCTTTCCTCTGAATGATGACCCTATCCACAAAGCAATAAGCTTTCCAGGAAAATTGTGAGATAATATTACTCATAAAGTATCTCTCAGATATTAGTCAAGCTGTATTCCAGACTATCTTTTCAATGTGTCCCAAATTTATGTAAAACAAAACAAAAAAACTCATGACTTTCTTTCATAGCAATGTCCATTTCATTAAAGCTAGTTATACTGTGAGTGCTACTCTCAAATCATCGATGTGCAAGACAGCATATTTCAGTAACTGGGGAAGATTTTTCTTGACAGCTTTTTGCTTTTGTTCTTCATTGGAGTACATGAGAATGCAAGCTGGCAAATACTCAGTAAGAGCATATTGTGCTCTGCAGTGCTATTTACCTGTTTTCTTGCCTGTTAGAAATCTCTAGGCTAGCCTGAGTTGACCAAGAGCATTCAGCCATATCACTGACTTCTTCTTTTGTCTCTTCCTCCCTGTCCTGATGTGTTTGTGTGCATATGAGATGTTTTCCTTTTGAATCTGAACAGATGTAGGCTTGTCTGGGACCAGAGATAGAAGGTCTGTAAGATGAGTGAATGATGCATAAAAAAAAAAAAAAAATAAAATAAAAAATAAAAGATTGCAATTGCAAAATGTAGCATGCTTTACCTATGTATTGGAGAATGTAAGTGGTCACATTTTCCTTACTATGCCAGGATTAACTGGATATTAACAAATTGCAAAATATCTGATCCTTGGCCGTAAAGCTCTGGCACAGCAACATGCCACGCTAAACCCTCAAATGACCAATGCAAGGGAGATGAACTTACTGTGACTAGTACACCTCCATCAGCTTGTAGATGTATGATTTTTGCAGCAGTTTAGGACAAAGAGAGCAAAATACAAGCAAATATTCTTTATCAATCCTTATTGTTGGTCAGGTTCACTGCTTCTGTAGTGAAGTGAATGTCTTTTAAAACATGTCACAAACTGAGCTAGAACTGCTGCATTGTTAGCAGCTGGATGTTTTGTACACAAAGGCACCCATATGGATATAGGAAAGGTATTACTAGTGTGAGGGGAGGTGGAACTTACCCTGCTGAGCATGTCATGTATCCTGTTTGCACACAGAAAATCCATTTTTACTTCCATGCCTAGTCCCAGAATAGATAAATTTCAAGGTCTATTTCGGTAAATGTGGAAAATCAAGTATAGGCTTAAGAGATTATGTGCTTATGGATAATTGTAATTAATTGTGTGTAAGCAATGTAAGAAATATTTTTTTTTCATACATGTCAGCCATACATTTTTATCATGGACACTGTAAATCAGAAAAACAGTCTTAATCCTTTCTCCTGTAGGTAGGACTTACGATTGCTCTTTACTTTTTTTAAAAAAAATACTGTATGCAAAGAGGAAAAGGTTCTGCATTAATAAGTTTTATTGGAACAACACAATTTTCTTAAAAGAATAAACAAGAATAATAAAACTTAGTAAAAGAAATGCACATACTTAATATATTAAAAAAATTCCTCTTAAAATATTGTCATATATATGAATAATAATTTTATCTCAGAAAAACCCACTAGCTATTTCCCATCCTATTGTTTTTATACACACCTGCTGTTTGCAGTTTTTTCTTTATTATGAACAATTTTATTTAGGCATCATAAAAATGCTTGTTTTTTTTAATAACTTTACACTGCAATCACTTTGTGGAAAAAATAGGATTAGATTTTAAAAAACACAATCTGGAAACTATGATACCTATTACATAAATGGTGTAGTAGTAAGTAGATTCTACATTGATAGTAAAGGGAGTAATCTTATGGAATTTGCATAATTCCATTAAAAAAAAAAAAAAATCTTTCTGTCTATTGCAAGAGTGCTCCAAATCTTAGTAGGTGGTCTTAGCAGTGGGACAAAAAAACATGTGTAAATAACTTCTGTCTTTCTAGAAACCCACTGATGTTATCAATGACATTTTTTCCTGTTAACTGCTGTTGCAGTTCAGCTTCCTTCAGTTTCTTGAAATTGAGCAAAGTGGTTCTCAGATGAATGAAAATGTCAGGCAGTTCAGGAGCTCACAGTATCAGCATGCTTCACTGTTCGAGTCCCTGCCGTTTTGATAGCAAGCTGGACAATAAGCAGTTGTACCTGTGATAGTTGACTTTTAGCAATTATCAAGACAGGTTATGTAGTTTCACAGCATGCCAGCAAACAACCTTCCTGTCATTGATTTATCTCTGGAGAAACGCATGTTCAGAGAAATACATGATCCAGAGAAATTATCAAATGATAATGATGTCATTTAACATCAGTAAAAAGTGCTAAATAGCTCTTTAAAGGAAGATATCTTGGTGCCAATATTTAAAATAACATTTTCAAAAGAAGTTTCACTCAGAACAAGATGTGAAGAATGGAGCAAGCTATACAGGCGAGCTTTCATACTGCCCATCCCTCAAATTGCTCTTCTTCAGATTACTACTTTATCATTCCAAAACACACAACAAGATACAAAGACTGGGACAGCTGTCTGCTGTTTTCTTCCTGTTCAGCTGTAGGCTGATAGTGGTAGGGTGTCCTCACCTAACTGCATGCCCCAGGATACAGGAGTGCCTTGCTGGCATATCAGGATACAGTCTCCTTAAACATCACTTCACAAGACTGAAATGCTGTACAAGAGAAGTTTCCTATGACTTTAGATACTTACTGTTTTTGCATGTAACTTCATGTCTCAGAGCATTATGGCCTTTCTTATAAATCTGTCTGTGATGTAAGAAGATCTCAGGCAATCAGCTCATTGTGCTGGATGCTGCTGGGCCTTTTGCTTTCTTCATACCTGGCACCCTTTTGAATTACAGGTCAGGCAACAAAAGGTTACATATGTAAGGTAAAGAAGGGTGACTGCTTTCCAGTTAGAGTCATTAATGAAATAGTTCTCCTTTTTCACTTATCTTTCTTCACGTTTAATGCATTGAAAATTTTGAAAAACATAAGACAGTTTTTTGAGAGAATTAAAAATCAGTCTGTATATGATGTATATGCAGTTCCTATATTGCTTTCTAAAAGCTTCAGCTTTCACGGGTCAAAAGCTGTGAACCTGCAGAAACACCACACCTAGGGGACAGGATTTTCCTTCTCTTTTATCTGCCTTGCATTCTTGTAGGTAAGGAATACAAAAAAAAAAAAAATACATCTTAGTTGTATCAAAAATTACTTTTTTTCTGTTTGTTTGAAAAGCTTTAGAAATTCAAATGTAAGCTCTCCTTAATGTAAAATACATAGTTGTTTATTATGCAATTGTAAAATATGCAAATTCATGTCTTGGGAGGGTCATTATTTTTTGTCATATGCATTGATCCAATTGGAAAAACACAGAAAGAAACAGTAATCAGATCACTGATTATGGGATATTACTTTCTCTGTCTGGTTTCAGGACAAATCACTACTTTCCAGTTGCAGAGCTATCTGTCCTTTAAACTGAATAAATTCTGCTCTTGTCCCACAGCAATGAAAGAAATCTTCACCCATCTACACAGTCATTCATAGCTTACATCTCCTTGTACCTTCTCAAATCACTGCTGAAACACTCTCAATTGACTTTGGGTTCTTGCTTATTTCACTTAACTAGGGAACTGGAAAACTATAAAACGGGCAACTTCAGGCATATCTTCAGGCAACTTCATCCCATAATTCTGATGGGAAATTTTTCGTATAGCAACCCATTTTTATATGGTTGCTTTCCAGTGGCAATAAAGGGCTCACCATCCCATTACAAGGTTACAAAAGCTGTCATCAAGGTCATTTAGTTGTCAATTAAATTTTGATGGGCCAGCTACATGAAATGGGGTCCTAAAATGATAACAGTTTTGAATAGCATTTTTAGATATAACAAATTTCATTAATATGTTACAGATATACAAAAATATCAATTTATTAACACGGAGTAACAAATTACTACTGAGCTTTTTGCTGTAAAAAAAAAAAAAAAAAAAAAAAAAACACTAAAAATACTTTCCCTTAAAATAATTTTGGTTACATAAATAAAGATATTCTAAGAGGAGAAGAAGAGGGGAAGGAGGACAGGTTGTCAAGCATCATGATTTTAAGTATAAATGAACTCAATAAAAATTGGCTGTTATAGCATTACATTTTATACTGAAATCAGTGATCCTGAAAGCATTTGGGGACTTTCAGCTTTGTCACTTTTAATTACTTTAAATATATATATATATGTTTATTGCACACACACACACACAAACACACAGATTTATTTTCCATAGTTTTAATTTCTTTTGTATTAATTGTGCCGTAGTTGGATGAGAAGCTAGTGTAACAAGCAAATGTAATTCACATCAGAGCAGCAAAGCTATGCAAATTTTGCTCTCGCAAACGTGTTTTCCATTAAAAATATATATATTTACTTTGTACTAGTTTACATATGTCCAAAATGATTGGAAGAACATCAGATTCACATAAGTGGTGCAACTCTTGTTGCACTTTAAGCATGATTTGTGGCCTAATTTTGCAACAGTAAACAGTGTACCAAGGCCACAGAGATCTCAGACTCCAGTTTCAGTTCCCCTGTTGTGCATGCTGTTTATCTAAGATTATTTAACACTACTTTGTTTGATATTGATCCCTAGCACAAACATAGGCAAACTTCAAAGTCAAAATTCATTGGAGAAGTTTAAATGCTTATAGAGGAAAAATGTACAATAATCTTTTCTTCTTGATTACCTCATTGGTCAAATGTATTTGCTAATATCATTTGTTACAGAATCAGTGATTTCTACATTTTTTAGTTCAACTTTAAAAAAAAGTCTGGATTTAGAATGGATTACATCTGATGTTGCTAACATTTCCTGGAAATGGAAAACTGTGATAACAGCTGCTGTCTTGGCTCATTTTCAGCTGTTGTTTTTTGGTGGATTTTTTTTATTGGTTTTGATTTTTTTTTTTTTTTTGTACTGCAGCAATTTACAAGTAGTTACAGCTATCTACAGTAGGCTTGCGTCATTAGTAAAACAGTAAGTCAGTCAAATGTTTCCTTTCCAATCTGAGCGCTCCCTCCACGTACTGAATTGTTGACTTTCTGAATAGTATTTACAGTAACAACACTTGCATTCTAAAATAAATGCTAATTTATGAAATAAGCTAAAAGCTAGCTGCATATGGAAGATAACACTAGAAAGAATCTATATTTTATGTTAAAATGCAATGCCTCTAATGAGAATTTTAAAAATCTTGTAAGCATCTTATTTAGACAAACAATACCCAGCAAATTTATATCAAATGTATAAAGTGTTGTGTTTTTTTTTTTATAAAACTTATGATGAGCAGAAAATTCTTTATATTAGTATTCTTTCTTATATTAGTATTCTAATTCCAAGCGTACATGATTTCTCCTTGGATTGAAATTTTCTCCTGCAATCTTCGCAGTACTGCAGCATTGTGAAGTGATAAACATTCAGCACTAGTGATGAAAAATAGAATGAGGAGCCAAGTAAAGCAAGAGACAAAGAACTCTAAATGTTGATAGTGTCAAAAAAACAGATTTGTGCATATTCAAAGATTTGCCAAAAAAACAGATTTGTGCATATTCAAAGATTTGCCCTCCTTAAAGTTTATTAGTACTTCCAGCTTTAATGTTTTAAAGTGTTTTGAAAGATAAGTGTTTTTTGTTGTGTTGTTGTTGTTGTTGTTTTTTTAATGATGTTTTCATAGTATAAAGAGTGTTAACAAATTTTTATTAATTTTTCATCCAAATATGTGCTTCTTTCTTCGGTATACGATTAAGCTTCCAAAAACAACGTTATATAACAGGATAGTGTCTGTTTCTATGACAAAAGCTTGGTTTTGCTTTGTATCAAAACAGACAACAATTCTCCCCATGAAGCAACTTCAGCAAATCCACCTTCACCAAATATGTTTTAATATTTAAAGAACACTTCCCTTCATCGCATTTTAAATGGCTGGTGAAGAGCCCTGCCAGCTCAAGGACCTCTGCGCCATTTCTGGTTCTGTGATTACTGTGCTCTGAGTAACTTCAGGCATTTGGCCCTGAGCAACCTGATCTAACTTTGAAAATGGAGCTGACTCTGAGCAGGGCGTTTGGACCAGATGACTCCAAGGTTTGTTCCCACCTAAATTACTATATGGTCTCTTCTTTCCAGTGTTTGAGCTTTGGGACCAGCCTGTGTGAGGCCCGTTCGTGCTTCTGTGTACACATAATCTAGACAAATCCTGAGAAGCATCTAAAATTGGTGTCCATGTTGCTGTGAGTCTTCGGGCATGGAAGGCAGAATTTTATGTCTGGGTTGGTAATGACCCAAAGTCGTAATCTCCGTGTGCCTTGTCCTTTACTTGAGCGAAATGAACCCTCTGTTTCTTAGCCAGTGACCCTCCATTTCTTGGCATCCTGTAACTTTTCACAGACTTGCAATTAAATGAGCAAGAAGACCAAGCTACCTCATCCTTCCTGGAGCTAGCAATTTCAAAGCAGAACTATGAGTCAGAGTGGCAGGAGCGGTGCAAAGGAGTCCTGCCTCCTGCTGCACTGACTCATCAAGGGCTTTCACTTTCCGCTCCGGTCAGGAAGCCAGCATCTTTTATGGCAATTAAACTAATCCTAACAAGAGGACTTTGAGAAATTCATTAAGCTCTGAACTCTACCTGAGCAGTGAAGTTATGAGATGTGAACCCTGACACACAGACATGCCAATCAGTATATCATGTCAGTGAGCTTTCATTTATGTTTTGTTGCCAACTCCTAGTAGGGATAAAGTCCTGAAATTTGGCACAAAATATTTTAATGCTAATTTGTACTGCTTAACTGTATGGTGTTCTATGATAGGCTTTTTGTAGAAATGTGATTCCATACTGAGTAATATATCTGCACACTGCAATACCTTCATTGTTGTTTTTTGAAACAAAAGTCTTATGCAGCTAGTGGTTAGCATGTTGGATTACTGAAATCATTTAACTGATGAAATGGTCTGTTGGTTTGACTAGGATGAACTGAGGTAGCAGTTCAAAAGTAGTTTTTACTATAGTTAAATTTCACCATTAGTAGTACTTTCATTGTCTATAACAAGAAGTTAGAATGCATGATTTGTGTCTAATATTTTCCATGACTTGGAGCAAGTCACTTTACCTTTCAGTATATCTGTTTCTCAAGATTCAAAAGGGGAGGGATGGTGCCTATCTTTCCTAGTAGCTGTAATGATTTGTATCCAAAAAACAAAAACAGAAAAAAAAAAAAAAAACACCAACATTAAAACAGCAGCCAACCAAACATATCCAACTCCCTATTATTTATTAACTAATAGTAGTTCAAAAATTTCTGCCTCTTGTTCCAAGACAAACCCTCTTGTTCCAAGATAATTTTAAATCTATGTGGGTATATATGTATTTATAAGTTCATTGGTTAAGAATAAAGGAATGGCCTTTGAATTACAATTTGATTACAAATAAATAAATAAACAAATTGTTTAACCTGGGGACATGGGGCTTTCTTCTCAGTGTCTTCAGAAATCTCTTTTAAGTATCGTTCTGTGCTCCAACACTAAGCATTCCTCAGATATTTAGCATCTGGGGAAATTGCAGTAACCCAAGATCTACAATGTTCCTACACCAATAGGTGTATTCAATATGTCCATACAATAGGTGTATATAAATGAAAACTCCAGTTTGAATCTGTGCTTTCCATGAAACAGAGCCACCATCAGGAGCAAAATCTATTATCTGTGACTTACAGAAAAGTACTTTGACTTATTTGGGAAAAACCCTATTTGAGATCTGGCCTGCCTCGAAGTGAAATCTAATAATCTGAAAGAATGTCTAGGCCACTTTCAGATGCTAAAAAATATCTAGAGGTAGAAATAGGTCTGCCTGAGCTTTAACTTTTGTTGTCCACCCTAGGACTTAAAAACTGCCCTGTGAAGCTCTTAATGCTTTGAGAAAAACTTGCCTATCATTCTTTAATGCAATACAATTTTAAATTTGTAGTATTACCATTGTACATTTTTAAAAATGAAATGAAATGCCATATATGTAACACTAGATTTTCTCTAATGTCCCGAATCACAAATAGAAGCATGTCTAGACTTAAATGCAAACCATGTTTTATAGCACAACTCAAATCCTCCTCCCTTCCCTGCCAAATGCTGAGTTCAGTCCCTGCAGGTCTGAGCAGGGTTTCCTCGGCTACAGCAGCTGGCATCGTGAGTGCTTATGGCAGGACAGGGAGTGCCGCTGCTCGCCTTGGTGTGCTGCATTGTCAAGACCAGCACAGGTCTTGACAGGTGCAGAGCCTTCCACCTCACTTTCCAGGGCCATGGAACCCTTGGTGCAGGCTTTAGGAGACTAACATTTTAATCCAGAAAGGGAAAACGAGATATTTTCCTGATTGTAATCCTCTAGATCTGCAAGCACTGCTTCAGTGAGTTTCTTCTAAATGCAATAACAACATTTGCTCTGAAAAGAGTTCTTGATGCATGATGAATTTGCCAGACATTTCACTTTGAGACCAAGATATGACAAATGTGCTTTCTCGCATTTTCATGTTGATTTATTCTCCCTCACAAAGGACAACTTCATAAAGAGCTTGAATCAGATCCATGTTCACACTTTACATATGCAACATTTTTGTGGCTGACAAAGTTGGCTCCTCATGCAAACTAACTTGGAACTGAAGTCAAATCAGAGAAGGGCATGCCGAGATCGCTACACTTCAGTAGCTATTTTTTCCAACTAATCATCATTATTATGACTAGATATTTACCCTTAGGTGCATTGAGCAGATCATTCTGACTCATCCGTTCAGTGGATGTTGTCCTGTTGGGTTAATCATTATCTTTTTGTCGGAAAGATTTTTTAATTTCTCTAACTGCATGGGATAGCTATTTTGGTACTTGCCAGGTGACCTCAGTGCTGACACAACCTTTCTGGTATTGTTGGTTGTAACTTGTGTCATGACCTTAATGTGAATTATGGCTGTCTTGAGGATACAAACCTTCATGTAGCACAGATGGTCTGTAGGAAAGAAATGTTAATGAAGGTCTGTACATCACACACATTGTCTTCCCTAGCAGACTACTTCCTTTACCATTGCCTTATTCTTGTGGGCACCTTTTAATCAAGCTTCTAAGGCATCATTTATTGTACAGACTATACTCTAATAATAATAATAATAATAAAAAAAAAAAAAAAAGTCTACAGCATGGGATTCTGGAAGATGCCTTTGCTACCAGCATTATCACTGCATCTTGTTGGCCTCCACCAAACTTGTTTAGTTCTCCGTTATGCATTGTATCACCCTTACTTCCGGAGAGTAGATTTTTTTTACTACTTCTTTGAAAGAACGATGAAAGCTGTGTAAGCTCATTAACAGAGCATGTGTGTAGGCTTAAAATTACAGATAATAGACAAATGGTTGGAAAGTCAGTAATTCCTTTACATATTTGCCAAGACTTAGGTCAAGGTTCAGGGTTTCCTTTGCTCAAACTGGTGAAATCAGAAATACCTCCAGGTGTTTTGGGGAGTGCTGGCAGTGCACATGCAACACAGGTGAGGAGGCACAGTTGATCTCAGGTGTTTTCTGCAAGAGCAAACCGTGTCTACTCTAAATTGCACTTGATTTTAGTGTGCTTTACTTTTTGCATAGTGTATTCTGTATAAGCTAATCCCATTTTATTTAGTAGCTCTTGTTTTCTGTGCACTCTCTGAATCTATTATTTCTAACATTACAATCAATTCATTGCAGTCAATGTTGATATCACAACCCTGTCTTCTCACACCCATGAAATAAATAGTTAATTTATAGGAAAGTGTCTGTCTTTAGGAGTAATCATCACAAAGCATTTAATGCTTTTCTACTCTGAAGCCCAGTTCTTGTATGTGACATCTGCATTTGTGTAAACATTCAAAAAAAAAAAAAAAAGAAAAAAAAAGATAATATATACATAATTGACTTGGAATGCAATCAGATATATTACATGGATATTCAGGAGATAGGCAATTTTTACCTCAGTGTTCATCATCTTTTTCTTCATGAGCATGGTTCTTCAGGTTCAGTGGTAAAGGGCCACCAGCTTAAAATCCTTGGGCTCTAAGATCCTTGGGCTTAGATCAAAGACATATGGGTGGGGTGCAGCTGTATGTCTACACCCCACAGGACTTGTGATGTGGAGGCAGCACTGGGAGCAAAGCCCACCCTCACCCTTGTGGGCACCGTGTTTCTGATGTGAAAGGCAGGCACTACACAAAAAGTTGGTTGCGTTGTCATGACAAACGTGTCCTTAGCCGGCTGGCTGAGACTGTAATAAGTAAGCAGCATTATTTGAGATGTTAAATGTGTGACAGGGGCACGTTGCCACCGCTGCCTGGAGCAAGACCACGGACTGCGTGTGGACTCCCCATGGCGGTGCGACAGCCGCTCCGCCTGGCCACCGCACTGCACCTGGTCAGCGCACGTTATGCTCTTACCAAATCATTTTTGATATGTCTTAAAATATACCCATATTAAGGCAGTTTTCAATACGCTGTTTTTAAACAAAATGGAACATATTTTCCTCTTTTAAATGTCTTGGCGTCGTTGCAGGTGGATTTATTTCCTACTTGTGTATTTTGTGTTCTCAGTTATTTACACTGTGAATCTTTTGAATGATTATGCTCTGTGTGTGTGTGTGCCACCCTTGCTAATCCATGTTAGAGAAAACAGGAGTAAATGTTACAGCATGTAGGGGCAGCAATAATTTGTCCTTTTGACACTGGCTTAATTTTACACTTTTTTCAGGGAGCAGAAATTGAATGAGTGCCATGTTATACTCCAAACATCTCTTTTAGGCCAAATGACAGCCCCTCAACCAGAAACGACATAAGCCTGTGAATCTGAAGTCTAACATGGAACAATCGAAAAGCAATACCTATTGAAGATTTCAAAGCATAACAAGTCTAGCTTAAGTCACATTCTGTAGATAAGCGCTTATGCATCTGGCAATTCTGTCCTAAATAAGCAATGTTATGAAATAAAGTAGTAATGGTCTTAAGAGATTAACTGTGTAACAGTCTATCCATATCTTATAACAGCATGTGTTTTCTTTGGATTTTTACTTAGATACTAAAGTAATGCATACATGAACAGCTTTTGGAGGCATATGAAGGGGGAGCCTTGACAGAGCCTTACAGAGAAACCAAAAACACCCTGTTTTCAAATTCAGCTGCTTTGTGTCACAGATCAAAATTTCTAATAGAGGGACAGTGACTGAGAAGCAATTCCAGTTTTCTATGTCATTATTTCAAAGTGTACCAGCAAATTTAATATATTTTTTTTTTTTCTTTTTGTTTTACTAATCAGTTAATTCAGGAGATGGGATAGACTACAGCCAGCAGAAGCGTGAAAATATTGGAGATCTGATTCAAGAGACACTGGAAGCCTTTGAACGCTGCGGTGGAGAAACTGCTTATATAAACATTAAATACATGATCCCTACTTACCAGTCGTGCATATTAAACTGATCTGTATCAAATGGGATGATTCCATTTGTGTTCTAAAAAAACTGTGTCTGACTCTGTGTGGCATCTTGTTAGTCATGCTTTTTTTTCTCTACAGCTGCTAAAATAGTGGCTTCTGGGGCATTAGAGTGTTAGCACTATTGTGAACAAGTCTTTCCAATACATAAATAGTGCCTGTTCCTTTGATTACAATGGTGTACTGTGCTTGTTTGTTCCGTGAAAGAATTGCTTCTTTATAACAGGGCTGACTCGAGCAGGAATCAGAGTTAAACCTTCAGTTGTATAGACAATAAAACTATAATTTTCATACGCAATTCAGCAATTGCTGTTCTGTGTCCGCTTGCCCTGAGGGTGATGTCAGAGGCTGTAACAAGAAGAGTTTATGCTGACTGCTTAATAGGTGTTTGTCATGGAAGAGAAACACCAGTTCAGCAATGTCTCTCTAGCAGCTGTGCTGAATAATGTGCACCGACATACAATAAAACTGTTGAATGTATATACCAATTATAGTGGGAAAATTTATGTGGTCCATTATAAGCCACTGTCAAAAATTAATTAATGTCCCTTACACACTCACAGTCTAAGCTTCCAGGTGTTTACCTTGTTCTGGACCTTGGGTTCCTGTCAGTGAATATCAGGCACAACCACAGTTTTGATGGGAAAAATATGATCAGACAGAACTTGAATAAATCAGACAGAAGATGGAGTGTACATAGTATGCCAGTTCCTAAAGTCCCTGTTAATCTAGGTAAATACAGTATATATACATATATTTTAAAGGGTGCTGGATATTTTTTGTAGCTGCACAGTTGCTGTCGCATTTCTGTTATTACTACAGTATATATAAGTATAAACAATATAACTATGGTTACAGTAATCCCCTAGAATACCTTCTCAGTTAGTTTCTCCCTGCATACCCACAACACGGAATTGACATAATTGTAGCTTTATGATTGGCTTTATTGCTTTGTAAACATTTTTTTGGAATAACCCTAGAAAAAATAAACCAAGTTTTACAGTTCTCAAGGACAATGGTTTAATATTATCAGGTCAGCTCAAAACAAATCAGGAGATACAAACTTTGTCTAAAAAGCCTGAGGTTATAAAAGTAGAGATTTTGGGCTCATTTTGTGTTTATTCTGGTTTCTGGAAGCTCTTAAAATATATCCAAGTTGCCCTTTCAAGTATTTCTCTGTAATTAGCAGCACTCAAAATACATTCATTTTGTTAGAAGCATAAGGCTTCCTCCAAGTACTCTCCTGCCTCCGTGTGCACACACAACCAGAACCGCCTGTGTGAGAGGCACAGCTCCTGTGCTGCCCCGTTCCCCCTTCCCTTGGTGTGGGTGCGCCTTCCCAGCTCCTGAAATGCTGTGCTGGGTCTGACATTAGGCTGGCATTAGCCTTGCCTATGTCTGCTCCGTAGGATCTTCAGCCCGAAACATTTTTCTTTTACTTTCTTCTCTTTCCTGTAACTGAAAAACAAGTTAGGAGAAAGAAGAGTTGCTGCACCAAGGGATGCCACTGGCTGCCAGCATCCTCAGCCCCATTTCAGGCACTACTGCTGCAGGTGCGCCTGCTTCCCAGGCTCCACAGACCTTCCTTTTCTGTTTGTTTTTCAGTTACTTCTGAATTTTCTTTTACACATTGCCAGGGTTTCTCTCCGGTCCCTAGAGTTCAGGCAGCGCCTGTCCTGTGACTAACGCACACCTGTGATGGACGAGCATAGCAAATGCGCTGCCTCGCATCCAGGGTGTCTGTAAATCTTTCACCTTCCTGGCAGAAAGGAATGTGAAGCCTGGCTGCAGGCCTGTGTCTTGGGAAAATCAACAGCTTCGTCTTCAAAACTGGCAGAGCAGAGTCTAGCAGGATATAGCAGGGAGGCTGAGCATATCTTCTCTTCCAAAAATGCCCTTCTACACATCCACCCTGGCACCAGCAACGCAGCCTTCACTTATAGTTTCTCCCTCTGCTTAAACAGCAGCCCCCTGGCTGCCCGGGGCACCGTCCCCTGCTCCCATGTTAATGGCAGTGATGGATTTGGCTATGGGGACATGCACGTTTCCACCATGAGTACGCAGCATGCTGGAGGACTGCTGCATAAAGGGAGCTGAGTTACTCTGAAACAAATCAGTCCCTTCATAAAATGAAAAATCCCAGGTCACCTTCCATTTCTTAGCTATTTATGTTCTATCCTGACGAGAAAACCCAGCCTCACACTTGTGCCTGAGATTAAAAAGCCTCTCAGCAGCCAGCTGCAGCTCCCACCCCACTGGGCTCCCACCACAGAGCCGCTCGCAGAGGTGACAGCAGGGGACAGGGCTCTCGTCCCTGTGGCTTCTCCATCCCACCACCCTTTGCATCATGGCAGCACTGCTGAGGAGGTGGAGAAGCTGTAGCAACACCGCCAACTTTTAACTCTGTTCCCTGGCTCTTCTTTTTAATTCTTGCATCCCCTCCCCTTCAGCTCGACTAGGACAAGACTAATGACTGACAAACACAGGATAGACACTGGAAAATGGACACCTTGTGCAGCTCCAGGCTTGCCCAGACCCGATCCCCGCAGCCCTGCTCTCTGTTTGAAGATGTCTTTCGCAAGAGGTTGCTTCAACACGGAGTGACCTTACTGCAAACCGTAAGGGCAAGAGAGGTCGTCCCTATTCACATCAAGGGAAAAGTTTTACAGCTAAGTGTTTTTACTTGCATGTTCAAGAGGGTAATGTCATTAATCATAGGAGCTGGACTGATAAAAAGAAGCTTGATAAAAAATGCAGGCCAGTAATTCAGAAAGACTGAAAATAAAACTATTTTAGGGTGTCATCTTACGAAGTCAAACTGTAGGCCTGCCAACCTTGCCAGTGTCCGTTTAAACATGATCTGCAGCATATTTATAGGCAATTACAGCACAGCTCAGAGCACTTTATAAAGCACAAGATCAAGGACTCAGGTGCTTAAGCATATGAGTAATATTATGTCATTCAATACTCTGCCGAGCTATTTTGCTATGCTCAAAAAATGGAATTGTAGTTTCAAAATAGTAACTGCCTCTCTTTCCTCCAGACCATGTAATTGTGGTCACCAATACTATAGGCAGCCAGCCAATCATGAGTTTCTAATTGTGATCAATTAAAAGGCACTCTGGGCCAGGTTTTTCAGGGAGTGCAAATTAAGCATAGCTCCATTAAAGCCACGTAGAGTAGAAGTGGCCTGTGCCTTACTATGGGGTCTCCTGTGCCTTACTATGGGGTCTCCTGTTACCTTCTAGCTCTCCAGTCACCACAAGGTAAGTGACATTGGGAAAGGACCCTGGGGACAGATAAATAAGTTATTGGCTGGTTTTCTGAAGCTGGTGTCTGAGGTGGATTCAGTTTATCTTGATTAACACGTTAGGTGCTTCAGGATGGCTGGTGGTGGTTCTTTAGTTGGAAGAATAAAAAGCACATGCTTACATTTAAAGAAAAAAAAAATCTAGCTGTGCCTTTCTTTCTCTTTGCTAATCCTTAACACAGGGATAAAAAGGGGGAGAAAAAAAATCTTCCCCAAAGCAGCATAAGGGAACTCTTTATCAGGTGTCATATATTTGGGAAGCCTGGCATCTTGTGGGTGCCATGAAGCAGTGGTGGTGCAAGTTGCTGGTGGCTGCAGCTTAGCTGCCTGATGCTGAGCACGATCTGGGGGCTCCAGTGCCCTGCCGCCGTCACAGCCAGGGCCATACCAGGCTGCTGGGGACTGGCCAAGCCCATGCTGGTGGCAGGGCATCAGAGCCTGGCCACTTGCCATGCAGGGGCTCCTGAGGAGGCCTTGCAGGGGTGAGGCGTAGCCGCAGCCAAGCTGGGCCCAGAAGAAGAAAAGAAAGCTAAAGCAGACACTGTGTGCTTTCCTAATCCTGTCTGGAGACCCTCCGACTTCCAGAAAAACATTCTCCAGTCTGAGGGGCTCTGCAGGCAGCAGGGCAGTCAGCATTTCTCCACTCATCTGTAACATCCTGTGCTTTCTGCTTTAAATAAAAGCGGTAATGCTTGCAGGAACTCAGTACAAAGCCTGTCTGCCTGAAACTGCTCGAGGTCTCTTTGTGCCTCCTGGAGACCGGGGGAGGACAGCTCATGCCCTGGCAGGACAAGACGTTCCCTGCCCCGGCCCCACGATCCTTCTGGCACACGAGGGAAGGGGAGGGAAGCGGAGCGTCTGTGCCAGGCAAACCCTGGCTGTGCTTGCTCTTGCCCAGCAAATGTGGCCGGTGCAGGCCCGGGGGGTCCCTGCTGTGAGCCTCCCCCTCCTGAGGGCAGGAGCACTGGGCCTTGGCCACCCGGCTGCAGTGTGTGCAGGCCTGGCTCCGCAGGGAGGGGTGGAGGGGAGGGACTGTGAGCGGTCACCCGCATGGGACAGAAGCTACAGAGGAGTCAGCCGTGTCCCGGGGAGGAAGCACATGGTGGTGTGCCTGTGGCCAGGAGGTTCTTGGGACTGTGCCCTGCCAGCTGCCCTGGCCCATGTACGCAGGAGCTTGAGAGGTTCTGCCACTGTGGTGTCCTCTGGCCTGGCTGGTCAGGGTGTGGGATGAAATGGGAACCAGAGCTTGTGTTCTGCAAAGGCTGGAGGGCAGAAGAGAAGCAGGAGCAAGCCAGCCTGCTGCCTCAGCCTGTTCTGCGGCATGGTGGAAACGTGCTGGTTTGGGGTCTCATTTCTGCACCTCTTCTACCTCTGTGGCTGTCTAATACACAACTTGGTAGAGGTGAACTGATGCACTGTATTTAATGTGAGTGCAGATGAATGTGCTAGTGCTTGTGGTGGCATACAGCGTGCTCAGTTGTGAGCATTGCCACTACTAGCATCCATAAACAGTGTAGCTCAATCCCGTCTGTGGGACCACACTAGCCCTACATGAAATAACTCTGCCTTCAGATAGAGGTGCAGAGATCAAAAAAAAAAAAAAAAAAAAAAGGAGAGAGAGACAAATTCCTCAAAAATCATCCAAAAACTCTACAAAGTATCATGTCTTATCCCAAAGTGTACAAGATAGTGTTGGATGTGGAGGCCCACTGGGTGTGGGCCAGAGGAAACTTATGTCCACCATAGAGCAGCCACCTTCTGTTGCAGACTGTTGCATTAATTGGGAGTGGCCTGGCTTAAAACCTGTGGTCCATCCAGCTCTACCAGCTTCCAATTTCTGTTTTCTCGGTGTAATTTCTAAGCCCTCCCCAATGGAACAATTGCCTAAAAGCAACACTACTTGCCTAACTCCAGATCTAGAACTGGTGAGTGGCCTCCTTGCATCTCGCCATCTCCATCTTGTGCATTAGTCCCATTACTTCATCTGTGAGAGCTCACGCTTCCTGCTTCTCCTGTGTCCCTGTGGTGCTGATAGAGGAGCTGTGTGAGTGGAGCGGGCAGAGGGGCAGCTGATGATGGAGCCATCAGGGAATGGTTATTCCAGCAAAAGCTTTTCCTTTACAGTTTACATTTTTGGGAAAATATGAATTTTGGGGAAGTTGCATCTGCTTCATCCCAGAGCACTCCCTTGGTGGTAGCTGAGGCAAAACATTTCTGGAATAAATCTTTCTGCTTTCTCCCCTTGTGTTATGCTGCAGTGCACTGGGAGAAAAGTAGCTGTGCTGCTGAGGGTGGGGGCAGGAGAGAAAGAAAATGGCAGGGAGCTCTTGTCTGGCACATGGGATGTACGGCTGCATTTCTCTAGTTTCTTGGGGCCCTGCAGCTGCACACCCTAAACCCAGCTTCTCTGGGCCATCATTTGTCCATCCTGGGAATTTTGTGTGGCTGGGATGTTGTGGGGTTTTCTGCTGATGTGAAGGGCAGGGTGGGCACCCTAGTACTGTGAACTGGGGTAGCCTGGAGCCTCCCCCGTGTTCCCCATGGGATCTTCAAGGTGTGGAAGGATACATCAAGGTGGCTGCTGCTGGGGGAAGCCCCTTTTCTACAGTTGCCTTCTCCTTGCTCCCTCCCCTGCCCAAACCTGCCCACTGCAGCTTCCCGTTTTTGTTGGCTGGATGTGGCAACCATGGTAGCTGGGAAATTGCCATGTGTCCGTGAGGACAGCGCTGGCACCTTGCTGGGCAGGCTGGTGATTGCTGCTGGGACTAACAGCATGCTGCGTTTCCACTCCTCTCTGGAAAACAACCAAATTCCTCCTGAGTGGGGGAAAAATAACAAATAACACCTAGGAAAGTGTTTTAAATCAGTTACTGTAATAATAAAGCAGGATAAATATAGAGGATAAAACCCCGATCTCTTTCAAAATGTTATCGGTGTGGGGGAGGAGAGTGCTTCCTTGCTCAGCACCCCATTTTGCAGTGTGTGTTTTATTCCTTGGCTGTGCTCTTGAAGAACTCTATGCCTGAAACTTTTTTTTTTTTTTTTTTATTAACACTGAATCATTTATGTCTGTTACAAAGGAAGAAATTGCCACTGCACTGCCTCAAGAATCAAAGTAAAGGGAACATCTGCTCTAAACTTCTAACATCCAATTATTGCTTGCTATGCATTCTTACTTACTGGAGTAATGTGACTAAATTAAAGCTTCTTTCTTGTGCCTGCTTTTATGCATTGCTTTGGTATAAAATGTGTGGCTTGCTTAAAATCAACCTACAGCTAAAACTATGTCCGCATACAGCTGAGCCCACGTGTACTTTGATGCAATTAAGGGCACAATAGGAGCATTCTGAAAGATTGCCTCTAAAAGGCCTTTTGTTTGCTCCCCCATAGGGGCTGGCTGTACAAGTGTGCAGAAATGCAACATTAAGGAAAAACCTCCATGAAGAACCCTGTAGACACAGAGCTGTGTTTTCTGTAGCTCAGCAATAGTCTGTATGCAAAAGCAGAGAAGCAATTGGTGCAGTGAGGGTGATGATCATTTTGATAGGAATCCCCCACATCACAGGAATGTTTCTGACAAAGCCAAAAACCCACCAGAAACATTCCAGAGCCACAAACCTGCAAACTGCCGAAACCGGCATCGGAGCTGTGCTGCCAGCAGCAAGGCAAAGACAACAGCAGCAAATCACGCTCGTTCTGCAGGAGATGGAGACAGTCAGCCGCTATTTTTATTTTTCTTCCTTTCTACAGTGCATACAGCATTACCATCAAGCTTAATTGATTGAAAAATATCTGGAAAATAAAGCTCTTGAACTTGCATGCCTAGAAACCTACCAGCATCACGTGCGTAGCAAAGGCCACATATCTCACGAAATACCACAACATTTCACAAAGGAGGTTTAAGAGCTCCAATTGAATAAAGCTTTCTCTGTGAAATATCTTTATGGGTCTACAAAGCAGTTAAACCCTCCTTGGGAAAAAAAAAAAAAAAAATGTGTACATCTCTTCCAGTGCAGCAGTAACAGTGTAACTACCACTGAGGCCACATTAATAAGGTTTCTCCCTTATCAGTAGAAGGAAGAAACAAATCTTCATCACAGAAAAGAAATTTAAGCTACTAAATTCTGACTCTTTGCTTTTAAATCCTACAATGCTATGCATAAGTAAAAAAAAAAAAAAAAAAAAAACAAAAACAAAAAAGAAACTGTCTTACTATGCTCTGGCTTTCCTTAAGGGATGGATCCTGCTACTTAAAGTCAGTGATGACAGTAACAGGACCAAAATAAACTCAGTAGGACCCTGTTCTATCAATAATTTTGCCACTGGCATAGAACAGGATTGTTTTTTTTTTGTGGTCTGTACTATAGCAGCTTTTAATTATAAGACAATTTGGTGCCACGTGCTGTAGCAAAATCGGGCGGTTGCAAACCCTGCAGTGTTCCTTCATACATACTTTAATGGCTGTTTTTCTCCTTAAAGAAAGAAAAATAGTATTCCTCTGTTCTCTGTTGTTTTCTTTTTTTAAAGCTTTTTATTCCTCGAGCATTTTTCAGCTCCCCAATAAGATGTTTGCATTACCTCTGCTCACCAGTTTCCTTTCGCACCCACAAGTATTTCCAGCTTTTTATTTGCAGAGCGTGGTGTTGCACTGCCTTTTCATGTCTCCCATACTGTTATAATTATGTCTGGGGAGTAGAGATGGATGGTGTGCTGAGCGTATGCTTTGTTTCCCCACAACCCTCGCTCACGGCTGCTCTCTACAATGTGATCAATAGCAGGCATTTGTACAAACAGTAGTTTTTAATTTCCAGTTTTGGTTTCAAGTTTCTTGTGAACATTTCTATGTTTTCCTTGTGTTATGTGGCACCCATGACATCCCGTGATATCTGTCTCCCTCCCTCCCTCAGGCCCACCCTCCCATGCCGCCATGGCCCTCCCCGGGCACCCCGAGCTGCGTGCGTGGGCCCAGCAGCATGGATGGGGCATGGGCCAGGGCTGGAGGTGCCTGGTCCAGCCACAGGAGTACAGGGCCCGCCGGGGCACCGCTTGCCTGGAGAAAGGCTGGGCGAGAGCTGTGACCACTCACTTCCACGCCCTACAAAAGCCCACTTAGTCCTTTATCAAATATCCCCAGCTGGAAGGGATCCACATGGATCATTTTGTCTATCTCCTCGCTCCACGCAGGAACCCTCAAAAACCAGACCATGTGTCTGAGAGTGTTGTCCAAATGCTTCTTGAACTCCAGCAGGTTTGGTGCCATGACCACTGCCCTGGGGAGCCTGTCCCAGTGCCCAGCCACCCTCTGGGTGAAGAACCTTTTCCCAACTCCCAGGCCAAACCTCCCCTGATGCATCTCCATGCCGTTCCCTCAGGCCCTTTGCTCCTCAGTGGATGAGGTGGGACACCGTGGGCAGCACAGGGTTGGCCAGCTGCAGCCCTGTGTTGCTGCTCCTGCTTCTGGCTGAGCAAACTGGGGCCACACAGAAGACAGTGGTGAGCACAAAGGATGAATCCTGGCCTCTCACCCTAGCGGCTGCTGATGCTGCCCTGGTGCCCAGCCTCCTCGTCAGTGCCTGCTCCCCACGAGAGCAAAAGGAGGAAGCGGCACCGCGTGACTGCCCTGGTTTCGGTTCAGCTCAGGCAGAGCCAGATGTGGCTGCTGGGCTCAATGAAATCAAAGGCACTGCTCATATGAGAAAATAGAGCAGGAACTGGCCCCTGGCTTTGTCTTACGCATACATTCTTGTGGCATTTTTTTTTCCCCTGTGTAATTTATTTTTCTACCTCTAGCAGTGCTTTAGATGGTCCATATTTGCGTTTTAGCCATATCTTCATCTCAGTGCTCTGTGGTCTTCTTCTAATCCATTTTACTTGAATGAGTATCTCCCAGGATATCTCCCACCCTGGTTCTTCACTTGCCTTTTTGCATCTAAATGACTTTCTACAGAAAATGTCAGGAGGCTGGAGAGCTGTATATCTTATATCACTTTGTGATTTGATACAGAAGTAGCATACAATTAGCTTTAAAGACCAGCCAAGGTTAAAGCTCGGTGCTATGATCTGTTTGTTTAGGAATTTATACAAAACTGCCGCTACTGCCCAATAATAAGAATCATGAAATTTGCTATGAGCAACATTTCATTTTTACTGTGAACTTTACTCCACTTACTCCAGTAATCTCCCAATAAAAGTGGGAGGAAAAAAAAGAAAACCACTGCCATAAACGCACATAGGTGGGGGTGGTGAGTGGCTGGGGCTGCTGGCACAGGTGTCAGCCCACCTCCCGGCCGGCGCCCAGAGAGCCCCTCGTCTGAAGCCGGCGATGCCAAGTGCAGCCCAGTGCCCTGCTTGCAGGGAAATATTACCCTCAGGGTCACAGGTGAATGTGGGATTTGGTAACGGAACTAAATTAGTGGGGGGGGGGGGGGGCGGCAACCAAAGCTTGTGTTAGCAGCTGCTGGTACAGAAATAGGTAATAACCCTTTAACTTGAATTTTAAAGGGGAACATTAAACTGTATTTTTATGCTTTACTCTTTTTCCCCTGTAAAACCCAAATCAAATATGAGAAATGAGAAGGAAAAAAAAAATAGATAAAAAAGATAAGTTACAGCTGAAAATACCTTGCCTGTTAGACCAGCTGTAAACTAACATCTGTGGCAGCAGGAGCAGGGCAGGAGGCCTCAGCGAGGGGATGCGGTATCTGCGCAGGAGCAGGGCAGGGAGCCCTAGCAGCCCGTGTCTGACCGAGCCCCCGCCAGAAGAGCAGTCTCTTTCTTGAAGACCAGCGGCTCAAAACCTGGATCAGAAATCCCATACAGGGACCTGAAACTGCTTGCTTGCAGGCTTTGCTACTGAGCTGGGAGCAGGGTTGATCCCTGCTTGCAGGCCCCGTGCTCTCCTGCCGCTGGCTTGCCCCATGCCCTGCAATCCACAAACCAGGCAAGGGCTGCCGCCGAGTTAGGAAATGAAACAGTGTCAGGGCACGGACCTGGGCCAGCTCCCGGAGGCTGGTCTGGCCCCCAGGAGCTGTTCCAAGGGGACAGAGCCGAGCTGACCCACAGCTGGGCTAAGATCTCACAGCAAATGATTTATCAGCGAACAGTCTTCTTGCCAGGACGCTGAGAGACCAGAGGAACGAAGTGCTCCCCTGGCACGTGCCACTTGGATGCGGCCACCCAGCCATGGGCAGTCTCCTCCTCTTTTCCCCGTGGTGCTCAGCTCACACCAGCACCTTCCTGGAAGCACCAAGACGGAGCAGGAAAAGCAGAGCTGAGTGCCTCTGAAATGGAGGCCTGCAGGTAAAAGCTGCAGAGGCGATACGCGAGTGCAGGAGGAAGCTCTCAACATCAAAGGGCTGAAGGACAGAGAGGTCGTGCTCTGTAAGAGGAAGGTGAAAAAAAGCTAGTGAGAAAAGGAGGAAACGTTCTGGGAGAAGAAGGAAGAGACCAGTAGAGTACAGTGAGAGAACAGCAACCCTGCGCTCGTACTCTAGGACAGCGCAGTGCTGAAAAGCATTAAGTGCATAAAAATCATGATGCAAGACAAATAGATACTTATCCCTGCATAGGAAAGAGAGAATACTGCTTAAATATTTAATCATGTTTTGGTTTACAATAGTTTAATGGTGTTAAAACATCTAATACATGCTCACAAAAATCAGCATTTTAAAGCTATAAATTATTCTGGTTGATTTTTTCTTTCCCCTGCTAGATAAAAGTAACCATTTGACAACAGGCTCCCTCAAACAACTCAGCCCATGATAGTCTCATTACAGGCTAACGTATTCTTTCACACGTCTGAACCAAACCACTGAGAAAGTAATAAGTGATCATTCATAGACGCAGACTGGTAGCTAATAGCATCCTCACTTACCTTCCAAACACTGAGCACAGTTAAAATAAATTCAGGATGTATGCATGCGGAAAACTCGATTGCAGTCACATCAGAGATGAACCAAAACTGGAAGCACTCAGAATTACTAGCGTAAAATCCAAACAATGACCTATAATAGATATTGGCCGGAGAGGACAACACATTCCCTGCAGTCATCTTAAAGGGGCTTTGTCAATGTGTTCAGGACCCCTGCCCCAGCAAATATGCGTACTTCTGGCGGGGTAGATGTGCTACATAACTGAGTGCTGAAGCTAGATAGGAAAGCCTGTAGGACACACCTGGGCCGCAGTCCCCGTTGTGTTACTGGAGAGGTATGCCAGTCCATCTACTGTGTAGGCAAAGTACGGTGGAAAGTCAGAGGAAGATTGTTGTGTCTCTCTGTGTTCCTCTCCTGAGGCCATAGAACCTTCCAGGGTGCCTTTAAACAGGGAAAAAATGAAATAATTTAGAAGTCCCTTTTAAAAAAAAAAAAAAAAAAGAATCAAGAAAGGCCTATTTATACCTCGCAGACTCTGTAGGCTATGGTAGAAGCTGCAAGTCCCCGGCATCTGGTCAATGAGCCCTTCAGATTCGTCACACTTGACATGCAGTGATGTCTTCACAGGGCACCAAAGTGCGGCTGGGGTGTCCGTGGGTACCCCCAGGGGCAGGCAATGAGAGCTGTCACACGTTCTGCAGCACACAGAAATGGCAATCTGGTGGATGATACAATACGGTGATTTATTAAAGGCTGTGCTCTTCCTGCAGCTTTTACTATATCATAAAACAGCACTCCTATGTTGTGCATTAAGCTGTTGGTTCCTTGCTGGGGCTGGCAAAAGTTTATTTAAGGTTGTGTGCTGTTGGCTGGTGAGCTGAAAAAGTTGCCACAGATCGTCAAGAGGGGGAAAAAAGCCGCCTGTTCAGCACAGTGTGGACATCTCACAGGGTGAGGGGAACCCGGGGTGGAAGGGAAAATCCAGCCATCAGCTGCAGTGCTCAGTCAAAAGTGAGAAGGTTTACACACTGGACATGACTCTGCTTCAGCACCAGGGAAAATAAAAGCAGACTGTGTCTCTACGGTTTAATGATTAGGGCAGGTAATTAGAGCTCGTTGGTTCCCATCCCTGCTCTGCTATTGACTTGCTGTGGGACATTTGGGCTGTAGCTTGACCCCCTTTTGCCCTAATTTTCCCTTGAATAGCATGGGAATGCTAGCTGTTTTGTTGTGATGTTGTGATGCTCGGTTAATTGAGGGAACATGCCAAATGCACTACACCCAGTGAAAACGGTATTCAGAGTGCAGCATCATTAGGATGTATATGTGTTTGCATTTTAGCAAACATTTAAATTCCACCTCTTAAATATCCTTTGCCAGTGCAACTTGCAAAAACAGAAAAAGGAAAAAAAAAAAAAGAAAAAGCAGGACAAGCACTGCTAACACGGCTTTGCCACACACTGTCAAGTGCTTATAAACCCTATTTATAGCTACAGTTAAAGATTCAGATATGCAAGTACTCCATTAAAAGACCACATTAATGAGCCCTTAGAGAAAATATCTCACAAAGCCTTCTGAGCTCGTAACTGCTCAGTTGTGCAGGGCTTCTTGCTTGTTAACATTCATAAAATATAAATACTGTGTACTAAACACCAGCACTTTGTGGATTGCAGTGACTTATCTCACTGTCAACAACTTAACTTCTGCAAGTGGGGATGCAGCAGCAGAGCTCGGCTGCAGGCGGCCAGGCTGCACCAGTCACTCACGTGCCTCCCTGCTTGGGGGCCTTCCTTCCCGGTGCGAGGCTGAGTGTCAGGCTGACTTGCAGGTCAGTATCTGTGAGTATAATTTCAGAGAAAACAATCAAACCTATTAGCTGAGAGTGGCAGAGCTGGGCCTTCCTGCAGCCCAGCTCCAGAGTGTGGCAGGCATTCAGAGAAAAATCTAATAGATAGAAGTCACAGGAGATCTTTTTTTTTTTTTTTTTTTTTTTCCTTTGACATAAGATAGCTGATGGGAAATGTCATTTGAGAGAGAGAAAAGTTGCTATATTTGATTTGTCATTATTTCTCCACTGTCCTTTTCTGTCCGTGGTTGTGCATTTCCCGTTTTCTCTTTCTGTCCTCTCTTAGAAGTCCGCATCTAGGTTGTGACAGATGCTCTTGCTGAAACAATGATGATATATGTTATAGCTATCGTTTTGCCTTGTGTAAACAAACATCCCTTGAGCCCATTTAAGAATAAATCTCTGTAACCTTTAATACTGCATTTCCATTCACCCAGGAGTCACAGAGGGCTCAAGCACTGGAGAAGACCAGTCCTGGTTTTCTGTCAGGCTGTCTGTAAACTGAAGAAACTGAGGCAGGGGAAGATGAAGCGACTTGCTGGCAGCTGTTTACTGGCACGTGTAATCAAACAATTTGTGTCCTTTCCTTTGCACTTTGGTCCAGCTGCCTTTCCCACAGACCGTGCCCTCCTGGAAGGAGCACTTGTGCTCCCAAAACGAAAAACAGAGGCAGGATGCTTTAAAAAGCTCCAGGGCAACTCTTAGTGTTCAAATGTGCCATTGATTTCAATAGTGCATTAGCAGGCTTGTTAAGCAGGACTAGAGTGCTCAGCTTGATTTTATTGTGGCGAGTCCCTGACTGTTCAAAATGTTAGCACCCTAGTGTAACTGCAAACCCTCCGGTGCCATAAACTGCCCGGCACCGCCTGATTGCGGAGTGCCTGATAACACAGGGTCATTCGCAGCCAGCTGGGGATGCAGCTGAAGGCAGGGCAGTGGCACCACGGCAGGCTGCCTTGCTGCTGCTCTCCCTGTTACTGCCACTTTACCTGCGTCCCTCTGTCTTTGCACTGAGCATTGCTGTCTCTCCGGTGTCCTGGGCTTCCCTTACCCTGAGCTCAGCCGTATTTCTGCACAGCTCTGGGAGCATCTGCAGGTGACACTCGGATGTCACCAGTGCCAGTAAGCCTGAGAGACATCAAGAAAAATCCCACAGCCAGAGGAAATTCCTGCTGGGCTGTGAGATGTGGCTGGGGTTGGGGATGGACACAGTGCATCAGCCAGCCAGATGGATGTCCCATTATTAGGATGGGGTAAACCTGTGGACTCCACTAGCTATAGGGACTGATCTTCTCTAAATAAAAAGGGACTGTATACCCTGGTTTCCAGGTTCCTGCTCAAATGCATGCCAAAATTTTACAGTGTGGAAAAACTTTAACAGCAAAGATTGAGAGAAATTCAGTCTGGAGCACCCTTATTACACATCTACCTGTACATTGTCAAATAAACCCCTCATGGAGCTCTGGATAAGAAAGCCGTCAGGATCAGGCTGTCCCCGATGTAGGGGTTTTGGTCAGCCATGGGTGGCACCTGCAGAAGTGGCTTCCCCTTGACCTCCATGCCCAGGGACTGGGCAGGAGAGCGAAGGCACTGGCATGGGGGGTCCGTAGTGTCATAACCAAACATCTCAGCACCTGCAGGGGTTTTGTGTCTGCCTGTGGCCAGGAATGGCTCTGTGGGCTTTGAGCAGTGGGAGTACTAGGCTCTGCTTATGTTCTTCCACGATTAGCTGGCAATGAAGCAGGGAGCTGGGGGCTTCAGGGTTTACAACAGCCATTGCCCCCAACATCCAGTGGGGACTGTGGGTTTAGGGAGTTCATCTTCTTGGTTTTAGCTTCTGCATAGGAAGCAAATTCTAGCCACTGGGGAATTAAATACTGCAAACCACTACAAAGCAAACAGGTCACATCCGTGTCCTCTGTGTCTGCCGTTCTTTGGGTGGTGTGAGAAAACAAGGAGGGTGGAAAACACCTGCTGTCAGTCCAGAGGCTGCCTTGCAGGGAGTGATGCTGGCTGCAGGCTGGCCCAGCCATCAGCCGTGTTAATTAAGTTCATATAAACTAAGCCTCTGTGTGAGAGCAAAGGGGAGGATGGGAGGAAATTATGTGGGAATGAGGAGTGATCAAATGGTGCTGTTGGAAAGAGGATGCACATGTGGGACAAGGGGGCTGGAAAATAGGAACCTTCTTAGAGGAAAGCAGCCAGGCTTCTGAGAAGGAGAAAAAAAATAAAATAAAACAAACAAAGAATCAGAAAACATTTTTTGTTTTTAGCTGAATTGCAGTATGGCACTTAAGTGACTTTACAAATGTGGATCTTACTTTCCTCCCTTGGTTTCCCTCTCCATAAAATGCTAATAATAACACTTTATTTGCTCACAGGGTAGTGCAAAAACAACCTCATTCATGTCTGGGAAGCACTCGCATGCTATATGGGAACTACAGTAAAGATTATGAATATATAACTAAAGCTGTGGGCTTGCACTGTGGCACTTGGCATCTGCCCAGATAGGCGATGCATCATGCAGAAGGGATAACAGAGTAGGATATGAAAATGCAGTCCAAAATTTAATGTGTTCTTGAATCAGGAACTTGAGACTCGCCAGAACTGGAAATGGAAAAACTTTGAACTCACAGAAAACATGGAGGGTGGCAGATGTGTGCTTAACATAGAGCAAAAGATGGCAAAGAGGGGAAATACTCTGAGGTATAGTCCACAGAGTTCAAGAAATCTGTATACCATTGAGAAATAAATCTGTTTGGACTAGAAATGACCACTGTGGATGACCAGGGAAATACAAAGAGCAATAAAAAGAGAAGAATATGAGACCTATAAATCAGCAGGGTCAGCACTGCAGGAATTGGTACAAGAGCCTATTGTGAAAGAAGAATGCAAGAAAATGATCCAAAAAATGAGTGAGGAAAAGAAGATGGGAAAAGATGTGAACACAATAAAAAAATTTATAAATTTGGTGTATAGGAAGCCAAAGGTCACTCAGGGAGACAGCCATCACCTTCCTGAGCAAGAGGAGGCTACCTTGACTAAAAGGGGCAAGGGAATTACTGCGCATGCCTCAGTATTCAGCAGGAACAGGTGAAATGTCTGTCGTAGTAAATAAACAATCATTAACTGTAAAGGCTACCTAGGAATCAAGTAATTGACCAAACACATCAAAATAAAGATTTTGTCAAAAAGAGGGTTGCTCAACCCTCAAATTCGTTTCTAAAAATAGATGTCAAAGGAGTGAAATCACCAGGGAAAATTCAGCTGGCTATGTGAGAGGTACTTGGGAAATTAAGAGGAGGCATCACCGCATCCTGAACTTCTAAAGGAGAATAATGGCAAAGAAGTGTCTGTGAGCTCCACAGAGCACGGGACAGCTGATTAGCCTTACCAGAAAGACAGTTATCATTGGAAACCAATTGTTTTTCTTCGTTTTTTAAAAAAAAGGAGGAGTTAAGAGGCAAAAAAAAAAATATAGCATTCTTGAGACATTACTGTGTAAAATGAGAGGTATGGGACTGAGTCTGTAAATGCCTGGCTTGATTACAGAAACCAGGTGGTGATAAAAAAAAAAAAAAACACAGGGAGATTGTTTAGGATAGGGATGGGTAACGGAGTGACGCGCCGCTGTACTGAGCTGTCTTAGCAGTGTACAGCTGTCACTGGGAAGAAGGAGCACAAGGAAGCGAGGACATCAAAGAAAGAAGTACAACCGATAGCAAAGAGGAGGAAGGCTTTTGGAAAGAGAGGATATTTGCACCGGTGTATGAAATCTAACCTGAAAAAATGCAAAACTGGGAAAAAGCAGGTGAAGGTGCCTTATGGAGATAGCTGGGGCAAGTCAGTGCCAGAAAAATACCTGAGGAGGTAACACCGAGTTCCTTATTTGTGCTCCGATTTTAAGGTTCAGAGAGTGAAGGAAGTAGGTGTGAACATTGCAACGTCTCATTTTTACATACTTTCATGGAGTTCATAGCCTTAACACATGCATTTACAATGCACAAGGAAGCACAGCTACCCAGGAACAGGGCGCAAAGCTCCCTTCGTGCTCAGCGGGCGGTCAGCCTACGAGGAGAGCTGAGAAGAGCGCCTGGCTCCGGCCCAGCCCCTCTGAGGTACCCGGTACCCGGTGACACGACAGGCTCGGTGCCTGATCCTATGCAGCATCCCATGCTGTGAGAGCAGAGCTGGCTGTAGCACTCCCTTCGGAAGCCTTCTCGTCACCTCCCATTCTGAGGGTAATTAGAGAGCGCTGCTGAGATGGGGGAAAATTGAGTCCAAAACTTGCTCTCTTCCTGAAGGTATTTCAGCCCGCAGCTCTTCTGTGTAATGCCTTCTCGGATGAGGCTTTTTGGATTCCTCCTGAGGAAAGATATCCTAATTTGTATCTACCATAATTGGTCCACGGGGAGGATGAGAGCTGAGAAGGCTGTGGCCCGGCGAGACCATCCCGCCTGGCCCAGGTGCCACTCCTGCCTGCTGCTCAGGTGCGTGGAGAAATTGGAAGAGAACTTACATTTGAGCTCAGTGAAGTCAATTATGTCAATTCAACTGATATCTCTCTCAGATAAAAGGTAATTATGTCCTAGATAAAGGAAATCCTTAGTTCTCCTGGACAGAAAATGCAGATGATTGGTGAAGCTGGAGGACCTGAGGCTTAAAAGGGGAACTGTGAGATAGATACAGATTTAGCTAATGGGGAAATGGCAGTGAGTACACTCGGAAAGGGAGCTAATGGGGAGCCGTTAGCGATGAGGGTCTCAAGAACCATCTTTAGGACCCTGTGTCCCTGGTACCAGAAGGAGGCAATGATGACATTTTCTGCAGCCATGGTGCCAATGGGAAGGGACAGCTGATGCCCCGGCACCCTGTGCTGACCTGGATGCTTTGGTGTCTGTGGGGGCAGCAAATGTACACTGAAATTAGACGCTTAGAGTGTGCTGCTGTGAATAGCTTGCTTTGCCTAGGAAGAAATTCTTCCCTTAATTAATGAATTTTGCTGTGTCAGTGTCCCTGTGTATTTCCAATTTGTTTTGATGAACTCTTACTGCAAATGACTTGTAGGCCAAGGTGCAAAAAGGAAACCATGAGATGTCAACTGTTGTGTCAGTAATCCTCGTGCATGTTTTCATGAGTCTAGACCCCCAAATATGTCAAAATCTTTACTAACTTCCACTATGTCTAACTATGGACAAGGCCAATGAGGGATCCTAACTTCTAATCTAACTGCTGCTGGCATTTACCTCTCATCAAAGCAACTATTTTTGCATGTTTATGTGTAGATAGGGAGAAATAAAGGCATGCTAGAGCTGCAACATAACTCTTGTTATGCTAACACAAGTGTTAAACTTTTCTTTGCACTCAAGCCATTTACATTCACGGCCTTATGCTTCCATCTGCAGATGTAGACTTTTCTTGTAGGAGACCTTTAGCCACAGTGAAATCTGGAAGTAACATGCCAGGTGTAAACAGAAGGCCAGTCCCACATTTAAATGTTACACAAACCTTATTTTGAAATAGAGTTCAGTCTTGGTGGACTTACACGGACAAGAAGAGCCCACATGCCTCAGCACTGAGGCAGTTTTTATCTCTGAGGGGCTGGGATTTGCTAATATAGTAATGCATCTCAACTTATTGATCAAAATGCATTACAAAACACCACTCCATACCATTGCCCTTTTTTTTTCTTTCCTTTATTTTTCCTCATTAATTTAAATCATGTAATAAGAAAGACCAGCTATGTTAATTGGAATGACTCCCCTCAAGGGCATTGTGAGGCATGAAATAATTTCCCTTCATTACTGACAGTGCAGGGGCAGGGGTTTTCCCGTGAGGATCTCTCTCATCTGGTGATCTGGTGACTGTACACAATGGTGATGGGATTAGGGGCATATTGTGTTAAAATTAATTATTAGTCTAGGGCTAGAAGGTGTTGAGGAAATAAAAAGCTTACAAATACAGAGACTATGTTCGACTTTGAGGCTCTTGGAGGCGTTTGTGTCCAACTGGTATCCGTCAGGCAAACCCAGCCTGCTGAAGCGTCGTTTCACCCCAGCTCCTGTTTTCTTTTCAAAGGGCAGCTGAGCTGGTGTTTGAAACATCCCACAGACCAGCAGAAAACTAAATCATTGTAAAGCTCGTCAGATTCATTTCTCCTTTTTACTTTTTATTTTTGGGAGTCAGAATTTCGTTTCCCTAAAGCTCAGTGAGAGTGCAGACACGAGCTTCCAGGCTGGTCCCAGCTCCGGCTGGCGACAGAGCCGCGGCCACCGAGGTCTGGCCTCTGCTGCAGCAGGCAGGCCCTGCCTGCCAGGCCAACGCCACGCTCTTGTTGCACCAGTGCAGGTGACACTAGCTGAGGAGGGAGGAAAAACAAATCCCCCCCCCCCTTTTTTTTCCCTTCTGCTGAGCTAGAGAAAAAACAAAACAAAACAAAACTATTGCTGCTTTTGCTGCATTTGCAACATTTTCTTTAGCAAAGGTTCTTTTTTTTTTTTTTTTTTTTTTTTTATGGAAACCAGACTGCCTGTGTGCGGAGGAAGTGAACCTCCTGATGGCCATGTCATTTCCTCTGTGTCTGAGCAGCGTTTTGTCTGAGCGCACCACCTCCGCTGGTCTCGCTGAACAGCTGGCTGCAAGGCAGAGGGAAATGTCTGCCAGCCGTTCCTCCAGCCTTTTCTTACCAAGTCTTCGCTTCAGCTTTAATTTTGCTGGGTTAACACACGTAGTTTTGGGTGTTGTTCCTTCTATGCCCTGGATAGATGTAGTGGTGTGACGATGCCTTTCCTTACTGATGAAGAATAGGCAGGCCCGAGCCAGCAGTGACCCTTGCTGCTTGGGTGTGTTCATTAGCTAAGCACAGAATGCCGAACAGTGGCAGACACACTGATTGTGCCATCTTCTGAGCAGCCACTGTGCTGAGGATCTGAGCATTAGTCATAAAAAATAATCAGTAAAACGCGTTGGAGATGAAGGCTATGGCGCTAGAGATAACCTTGCCATTAAAGGTCCCATAATGCAAGCACATCGCTCTCTCAGAAATGGGAACAAGGATAACATCTCTGTTAACTGAATCAATAGAGATCAATGCAGGGACAATAACTCAAGAAATGGATGCATTAACCAGAGAGTAAGAACCAATATGCTCCCACGTTGAACCATGGCTCTGGAATTAGAGATGCTGAAGGGGCACAGACCATGTTACTAATAATGATTGAAATCATAAGCAAAAAAATGAAACATAAAATAATGACAAGGTTTCATTTTAATCACAGCAGAAATCAGGGAGGGGGGTGGGCACAGGAACAAATTAGCTTTATGATCAGGAGTGAGGGACCCATTTTCTCCTCACAGTTATCCAGCTGTGAGAGAGGATGTGACTAACTGACCAGCAGAAAAGGAGCACCATCAGCCAGGGATCGCCTTGCCACCATCCCCGGGCGGCACTGTGTCAAGGAGAGAGAGCTTTCCTGTTGTAGCTGAGTAAGGACTGAGAAAGTGTGTTTCATCCTTCTACTAGCATGTTTTTGGAAAGGAAATTAAAAAAAAGAAGTATTAGGTTTGATAAGCCTTTTGGAAAGGTTCATGCAGTTGGGAGAATGACATCACATGAGGCTAACAGGCACATGTGGGAACGAAAACCCTCACTGGAAGAACTGGGGGGGGGGAGCGGGGGGAGGGAATAGAGGGAGAAACACAGAGTAAATTGGGCACCTGACAAGTGTAGCTGTTAATGCCATAGGTATCCTGTGCATGATAGAAGCACTGAAGGCAGTGCTGCAGAGGTCCTTACCCCAGTTTCGGAGGGAGCTGCTGACAATATGCAGCTCCCACAGTAATCACTGGGAGATGTAACTGCTTAGCTTTGCTGGAAAACACCCAAGGCTATGGGCTTGTAGTCTAAATACACTCATTTTGTGACTTTTTGAGGGTCTTTCATTTGTCAGAGAAGAATGCAATCCATAGTCACTGGGAGTGTGTGTTTGCATTCCTCTGCCCTGCTATCACACCCACGATTGCTCTTTTACTTTAAACGTCTTGCTCATAGCATAGCACATTCAAGTTGTTCTCAAAAAGCTAATCATGACTAAGGCAGCTATGTTGCTGCAGTGGTGTTGACCATTTCCCAGGGACTGAGAAGGATCTAGCACACATAATCGCTAAGGCAGTACTGCTGCTTACAAGGATGCTTTCAAGTAGGTGGTCTTAGCAGGCCATGGCTTGGGATACCTGGGAGTTAACATGAGTCTCCACAGCAAAACAGAAGAGGTAAATGCCAAAAGATAGAAATTGTTTTCTGGAGATGGAACTGCACATTTGAAATACTTGCTCCGCTGTTACAGAGCAAGTAGAAAAATCTTAGGAAAAGACACTCGAACCTTTTAAGCATCATCTCTTGGCAATAATGACCTCTCATGCATATTTATGTACAGCACTTAGCTTGATAATGGCCACTTGAAAGACATTTAATTCTTCTTTACTTAGGAACTAAGCTATGTGGAGTGTGACAAAAATGTTCCAAGGTCCCGATATTAAAATACAAAAATGATCCTGGTATTTCCTGCACACCAGCCAAAACTGCCTTCTGGGAGTATATGGTTTAAGAATTTATGTACTTCTTGATTAAATGTGTGTGTGTTTGCAAGCATGTAGACATTCACACAAGAGTTAGCGAAATAAGCTAGTTGCTGCAGGACTTCAACTGAGCTTTCCTGGACAAATTTCAGACAGGTTCTGTGGCTTGGATTGTTTTGTAAAACCTTTTTTGTTGCACAGAACTTAATGTTGTTCATTATGCACTGAAAGCAAAATCATATGACTACCATTTCCTAAGTAACATAATTATCTTATTGATTCTTATGGGGCAAAACACTACTTTTATTGTTAATTAATACTGCCAAATCTGGTTATGCAATTCTGGATATAGGAAGCTCAGTTTAGTGTGTTTAGGGGGAAAAGGTGTAAAAATAAATGCCTTAAATAACTTTAAAATATATATATATATGTATATATATATATATTTCTTTCAGAATGTGAGTATAGGTATTCCTTGTGTGATCTCTGTTCTTAACTGCTACAGGGAAATATGTGCTACAACCTGTTATCACTATTCATCAGAGGGAAAGAAATACAGATAATGAAACATAAAAATGCCCCATGAAAACCATATTTAATAAAGCTTTAAATAGCTGAACAAAAATGTACAAGGCAAGAAACAGAGTCCTGCTGTTTCAGAACCAAAGCAATTTTATGGAAAATGAAAAGAATAGTTGCAATAATTTCAGGCACTCACACTTTCGTTCTTATTTTAAGTGGAAATATATCAGGAAATTCATACACAGAGGGCACATAAATAGTACTTTATCTGTCCCATGGAAAAGACAGCATGAAAGATTCATTAGACTCTGGGATATATAATGACTTCTTGATTCTTTCAGTTCTTGGCCAGTGCTCTAATGAAATTCAAACCTGCTACATCTGCCATACTACACTGTTAATTAGTTTTCTATTTATTTAGCAGATCTAGAAGTGGAAAGCAATCTATTGCCAGTGAATTGTTTGACTTCTATGCTAATCAGGCTGCATTCCAATCCTCTAATGTTGAAACTAGCATGAATCCAACTTTCATCTCATTGCCATGTTGAATTAGCACCCAGCAGATTCCAGATACAAAGGTACAGACTTTTTTTTTTTTTTTTTTTTTTTTTTTTTAACTTTGGTTTGTAAAACACCAACAGTTCTTGACTTCAAGAAGTTGAAGATCGGCAATTTCCTGATTTTCTGCAATGTCTCTTTTCTCCCCTTCCCCCCTAATTTACTATAATGGATTAAATATAGGATGTATACCTGCTTGGTATGTTTGTAATGAAGGACGAACATGATTTTAAGCAGACTCTCTTAAAAGATGTAAAACAAAAAATATTGATGTGTATTCTTCAAGAGTTTGAATAAAATACTGCCCAGCTCAAGAAAAGCCCAGAATGCCCTGACGGAGTTTAAGAGATGACTTTTGTACATACTTTGCCATTTTCTATTTCTGTATGTCTGTATTCTGCAAAGTATTGCAGCATCTAAACATGACATTCTGAATGGGACTGACTCCTGTCTTGCAGTGTCAACAGAATCACTGGGTTGTGAAAGTATAAACCAAAGCCAGATAAAAATAAATTGGCTAGAAACTGAACCGTTAATTCTCGCATAATATAATGCACAAACTACAATGTGTTAAAGGCTATTGTAAAAATACAAATCCACATCCAGAGACTGGAGTTTGCCTTGAACTTTTTTTTTTCTTTTTTTTTTTTTTTTTTTTTTTCCCTAAAATCTAGATATGAACCTTCAAGAATGTGGTTTTTGGATCAGTCTAGTCCTAAACAGGTCACTATTATGAAATGAGTAAGTAAAATGCCGTGCTGAACTTTAGCAAAGAAATGACTAAGCTGTTCTCCTACAGTATTATTTGGAGAACATCTTTGATAAAATCCTTTACATAGGGAAGGTGTTGGTTTTGAGCAATTTACAAAGTAAATCAGAGAAAAACAATATACAACACAGGACAGCAATACAGAAAACCTGGACCAAGAGCACACTGGTGGTAGCATTCACAAAGGAGTAGCTCCTTTCAAGAGAGAAGTAATAAATCTCTTTTCCTTGACTGATGGATGTTTTTGAAAAAATGTTTTTGGAATGCAGGTCTGAATCAGAAATAGTGAGCTCTGGGTTAAGTGTGGTTGAAAACCAATCTGTAGTTGTTGAACTGTATTGTGTTAATCGCCTAGGTGGCTTGAGATTTTTATTTATTTTTTTATTTTTTTAAGTAAAGTTTTGATACCTTGAAAGAAAGTTCAAAGCCGGGACTGAGCTGAGACAAAGAAGGCAGACAGGAGAAGAGAAACGAATGTGTGAGAGAAAGTTGAATAGGAAAGGAAACTTGCAGAGTTTTGAACTGAAGGAACTTGATCTCAGCTAAGAAGAGAAAATCCAGGAAGAGTCAAGATGAGTCAACCCATCTTCTTTTCTGATTGAAATTCACTGCTGTCTCTTCTGTTTTTTGGTTTTGTTTTGTTGTTTTCTTTTTTTTTTTTCTTTTCCCTTTTCTTTTCCCAGTGATAGATAGATACTTTGTTGACTGCTATTATTTCTTTACTATGTTCCTCTCTTCCACCTTTAAGAAAAGCAACCTACCTTAAAAAACTGGTAATTCTGAGCCTGGGAAGAATAAAATAGCCCTGCATAGTGATATCTGTAATTCAGACTCAGCAGTGACATGAATTCCTGAGTGCTCCCTGGGAGCCCTCCTTCTTACAGCTCAGTACTTCTTAAGGGTAGAAAAAAGGCAACAAACTGAATGAGCTAGAAAGAGTAATTTTCCTAAATTTTTAAAAGTTGTTTTCTGGGATTCCTGGCATGTTCAGAAGGACTGAGCACTGCTCCTTAACAAAGCCTGCAATTAAGTAAATGCTCTATTTGTTATGGTTAAGTTTGAATTTTTGATAGTCAGGAACAGGGAAGAGTATAAGGTAGGATTTATTCATCTTTTCCAGCGTTTATAGAGCTGGATGGACTGAAACAAGCAGCTGAGATTTAAGGTAGAAATCTGAAAAGTGGAGCTATAATAATGAAGCTGCGCAATGTATAAGCATGTCTTCAGAAGATTAGGAATAAATCCATGAGTTTCAGGAGCCTTAAATAAACCTGTTCTGCAGTTTTTCCAAGTGGCTGATTTATCTGCATACACATAGGACACAACTGGCAGAGAGACTTCTGCTTATTACGAACCGTTCACAATCTTTCTGTAAGTTGCCAGAGCTGAATCTTGGCCACAGCTCCCCTTTGTTTATGCCCAGCTGGGAAATCTTGGTTTTGTCCTATCTGTCCCTGAGCACTGGGGGTGCATGGTACAGGACGTCCTCTGCTACAGGCTCCTTCTGCCCTGCTGGGAGGGGGCAGGGAGCTCATCCTGCACACAAGGCTGCCCTGGTGCTCCTCAGGCTAATTTTTTCTATGCTTATGCCTGTTTTTGTGCAGTAGTGTAAGAAGGGAGTTTGTCTGACTCCCTTATGCAGCCAACAGCTGCTTGTGACCATGGGTGTTACATGATCAACGAATGATAGCATAAAATCTTTAAACCTACTGAAAGAATTGAGAAATTCAGCACATTTCTCTCTTGTCTGGATGTTCATTTTGACTGGCTATTGGAAAAAAAAAAGAAAAGCCAGTTGTGCGTAAACTCCATCTGTTCTTACGGAGCAGTATGTATGTAGTTGGGAGGAAAACTTACAGGGATATGCGAGCGGTGTTACTGGAAAAACAGAACTGAATATGGTATCAGAATCCCATCTGACGCACAGAGGGGGTGCAATAACTAGAGAGCATTCAGCTTTCTGCAAAAATATTATCAGAATAAATTGATCCTTTAAACGTAATGTATGCCTTGGAAAAGAAAAAGAAAGCTTTAAAAATTATGCTTCCATTTTACAACACTGTGTAATTGAATTATACAAACTACACCTATGCAGATGTTTCGCTGAAATGTTTCTCTTTGTACTCAGCAGAGCAAGGATGCAGACCTTACTGAATAGTGGGGTGAGATGCATGGTGTTAGGAGCTGTTTCAGAGGTGATCGACACATCTTACGTTATTTGTTCCTCTGCTCTGTGATGCACACTTGAAAACTGTATTTTTTTGGGCCTGATGCAGTTTTGCAGACTTGCAGGAGAGTCCTGGTGAAGTCATGTATGTGCCATAAGATCTGAACAGATCTGAAGAATGGGGGAGGAAAGACAGAGAAGGAGAGGAAGCACTGAGCTCTACTTTCCACAAAACAAGGCCTCTGGAAATAAGATGGTGTTGAAATCTCTGCATTTATTGCTATGTGCTTAAAAGGTCCTTTATAGTTCAGGCAAGAACGATTCTTGCCCTGGCAAGCTTACACGCTAATTGAAACCTCTGTATTCTTGTGTCTGCACAACACAGCAAAACAGAGAGCCGCAGCAATGGAAATACTGTGACGTTGCTCAGGTCAAAATGCACATTACAAGAGCATCAGCCAGGAGAAAAAGGTGGATATTACTGTGAGACAATGAGATATGTGGAAAAAGGAGGCTGGTTAGAGCAGCATAGCTTAGGGGGTGCGGCTCAAAAGTAGAAGTCTGGGTAATTTGGGAGGAAAGAAAATATGCAGGAAGCCTGGAAAGACAGGAGCTCTGAGATAAATTAAAGGAGACAGAGCAGACCAACAAAATGAGTAGATTTGATTGTTTGAATGACATGTGTGCAGCTGAGTAACAGGTGAAGGGAATAAGGAGGACATCACAGTCTGAGAGGCTTTAAAGGGATCACCTGAAAGCCAGAGGCAGGAGGAGGTTGAGGAGGTGAGTTGTGGAGAGGGAAGGAGCAAAATAAAGTTGGAGAAAGCTAAGGGTGAGGTGTACCTGTTCTAGAGGCAAGTCTGGCTGTGGGAAGGTGGTGGGTGAGGGGAAGATGAGGGCATGGAAAAAAGAGAACTTGAAAATTGAGATGTGTGCTGTAGGACAGGGGGAGGAAGAGTGGCATTAAAAGATGGAGGGAGTGCGCCTTGTAGGTGAGAGAGCTGGGAACGTGGGAGACATTAGATTGTCTGCCCAATGTAAGATACAGAGGAGTAGCAGAGAATAGAGGGCTACTGCTTCTTCTAATACTATATCCTGATCTATGTACAGTATGTAATAGAGTTCATTTAATAACTCGCTAGTAAGTGGCAGTACAAGGGAAGTGTTCAAATGGAAAGCTGCTGGCCTGGTACAGTCAGCACAGTAGGGGCAAAACAGAGAAAAGACTTGGGGTGTGTACCAGTGTATGGCCTAACACGCACACAAAAAAAGTAACTTTTAGGGAAAAAGTGAGTTAACTTTTTCAGGGACAAATGGTTCCCTGAAGCCCTGGACATGGTGAGCTTTGTGCTGCTTTCTGTGAATGAATGCATTCTTAAAATATCTGAAGTTACAAACTTTCTTTTCCCCAGCACATGCTGTCATGCCCCTGGCATTCTGTTTATCTCATGCTTGCTGTAGCCACTCTGTCCCATTCACACTTAGCATCCTTTGCCACCACCCTCTGAATTCCTCTGGGGTTCAGTTTGTTACTTGTTTGAGTTCTTTACATTTCTCTACTCCCATACTACATTTTTGCTGCTGTTGAGTCTGGGGTACCCTTAAAGCTGTATACTAAACACCTTCCTCCTCCCCCAAGCTCCTGCCCTGTTACACACAGGTGAGCATTTGCCTCCTTGTTCCAGGGAGAGCTTTCTCCTGCAGGTGCTCTGGTGCCCATGGAGCAGCTTGCTGCTTCATTTCTCTCTGCTTCTTGCAATTCATTCTCCTTGTTCTTAGATGCGTCACAGCTTCTGATGAATAGTTGTGTTTTCTGGCAGCAAGAAAAAAAGGCCTACTTCCCATCTGCTGAGACTGAGACTTTCTCTGAAAGGTGGTAAAACCTCAGTGTTTTTAAAATTTTGGAAGAGCTCGCTAGTCTGCTGGGGAGGAGGAAAAACCTCTGCATTCTGATCCTGGGTTATGTTCTCCGTTCACGTTATTTTTCATTTAGCTTTGAGAAATAAAAGCGTCAACCAGTAGTACCTTTTTCTTCCTCCATTTTTTTTTTAAGGAGAGACCAGCAGTGAGCAGTACCTAGGTTGCAGCTCCTCTTTTTGTCTGCCTACCTTCACCAAAGGCCTTTGTGCATTGACTGCTCCCGTGCCCTAGTGGATTGAAGGGAAATGTGCGTGCAGTCTAGCAGTGCATCCAAGTTATTTCAAAGGTGTTTCCCAGTAGGATGTAATGTGACATTCATCCTCCCCTACTACATGTACAGAGACAGCCTGGGGAGTGCCACTGCTCATGCTGCAGCAAGAGTTTTGTTGCATGTCAGTTTCTGTGTGGCTTGGTCAGTAATGCAGCGATATACAAAAATCTCAAATTTTGTCTTTCATGCGAAGTTTGAGCGTCCCAGTTCGTATATGCATGTGTATGTGCTTTTTAAAGTGATTTTGTGCTTTTGATTTTGTTTCTTTAAACAGCTAGTCATGTCATGAAGTACAAAATGCTGAGCTTGAGACTGTATTTGCAGTTAATGATATTGTGAAGCTTTCTTGTGTTTCCAGTTCTGTGTTTCCTATTGCTCTTTATCGTGGACTCTTTTATTTCACCATGTTTAAATATATGATGCAACAGCAAAATTACTACAAATAAAATGCCTTTCAACATCATTTATGAGAGACAATTTTGAAGCCTTTCAAATACTGACATTGGCATTAAAAGTTATGTCTTGTAAAGAAAAAAATATCTTAATCGTTCTTCTGGAAAATGAGGGAGGAAATCCTTGCATCAGTTAATCAAAATGCCCATTGAGGTCAGGTGGGCTTGACTCTTCCCTCTCGTACAGAAAATAGTGTCACCTGGTTTTATGAACCGACTGCAGTGTAAACCCACTGCTGACTTCACATTCGTGTTCTTGCTTCTGACTTACAAGAAACTGGACAACTGTAGCAATCTGCTTGACATCCTGTGACAGGAGAATAACTGAGGCTTTTCACTTTCACGCAGGAAAAATCAGAGCCCACCAATGCTTGGGAAAATGGACAAAATGGAACAGGAATGGTACAGATCCAGGTAAGCACTGGCAGAGGTTAAGCCTGTAGGACTACACATTCTCCTGTTCCTGGTTGGCAAGAACAAAATCTCAGGGGAAAGAGATCTTGTTCGACACCCTGGGGCTTGTTCCTTGAGCAATTATCACATGAGTTGAGCTTTAAGGATCAGATTGCTACTTTATTTCACACCCATTGCTGGCTCTAGACACAAACCCTCCCCGCTAGGCCTTCCTGTGTCTGGGGACATGTTGAGTCCTCTCATCTAGCAGCTCTTTGTTTGTGATAGTTTTTCCTTGTCATTGCTTCCAAAATATAATCAACAAGCTATTGTTCAATACAAAAATCAAATGCTCTGTGTTTAAATTAGAATAGAGACCTGTCTGGGAAGAGACACTGGAAATTTGTTTTTGGTAGTTTCCAACAAAATATAAAAGTAGTGGGATGTTTTTTGGTGGTGTCAGTAGCCAAAAAGGGAGTGCAAGTACTTCTGTGAATAAGTGCAGGAGCCTTACTTGGGATTTCTAAGAACGTACGCTATGTATTGTTTGTTTCACGGTTTCATGAAGTGGCAACCCAGCTGAGAGCTCTCTCAGTTAAGCGGAGCACCATGCTTTTACCAGAGAGCTATGTGAGACAAAGGATCCCATTTCTGACCTCTTGGTTTCTGCTTCATGCAAAGGTAGATCAAAAACAACAACAACAAACAACCCTTCAGATGTTGAGGCCCATCTTCAAATTTATTTTCTAACTCACTGGTGAGAGCTAAAGCATCTAACATATTTTGCTGCTTGTGTAGCCTTCTGTAAACTAACACACCAACACCCAGAAGCTGCTTCTCAAGTTTCAAAACCAATTATTCTAAAAACTAAGCCTTTATTCTGTTTGGCTGAAGCTAAACAAACTTGAAATTCAGCTATTTCTTTGAAAAGAATGGTCTGCTAATTGGTGTTGAGGTTTAAACATTTGAGCTTGTTTATTTCTCCCACTTCCCTAAATTATGTTCCAGAAACATTCCCCTGTTATTACAGTCTATTAAATCAGACTTATCAAAAAGGAAACATTTATTGATATCTTGAGAGATGTGTGCGTCTAATTAAGGTTGTGTTACTGTGCATATTTTATATTAAAGTAAACGTTTCCTGCAATTTGACTTTAATCAAGTCTGAAGGGCCTTAATAAGTGTTTGGCTTTTTTTTTATTATTATTAAATTTTCCCTTGACCAAGGGAAGATACACACTTTCAGTTTGCAGAGTTGCATAATTTACCATCGCTTGAAGGAGTTCTGACACAAACGGTTTTGTATTCAATTCATTTGTTCCTGAAAATGTTGACAGCTAGTACTAAATGGACACTTAGGATGGAGGCGCTGGTAAACCCAGAGGAGGTCTGGAGTATTTGTAGACTTCAGTTTTGAAGTGTAATATGGAGTTACTTCAGCTGTTTCTTGGGTCTCTCACCCAGTTTTACTTGGAACAATAATTACTAGAAGAAAGGAAAAAGGATTTATAGGTTTCTGAATTCCTGGTTTAGAGCTTCTAATTTACAACCTTGCTTTTTGATGTTATCGGTGTGCCAGCTCTCCCTCTGTGCAGTTATTGTTGTCCTTTACCATTTTTGTTACTGTCGTTCTTACTTTGTGTACAGTTACCACTCTTAGAAGGAAATTCAATCTCCAGTGTGCAGTCATTAAAGAACCTGCCCTGTGCTTGCGTTCTGCTTTTCTTGTGCTGTTCCTCAGCTTGGTGATTAGCTTTGTCCTTCATAAATATTTTTTCCATGCTACAATTTAAACGATACAGTATGCAACCTGATCTTAAAAGATAACTTAAGAGTGACAGAAAGAGACTAGCTACTAGTATTTTCATTACAAAACACTGTCAGTTTTGAGTGACGTGCCCTATATGCCTATGTGGAAGTGCGTCCAGATTTTTAGAACAGTAGTTTATGATGCAAGAACAAGTTTTTCTAATGAACTATAACATTTCTGTCAAATAGCTGTGTAATAGCTTGTCATTCTGCTGACAGAATTAAGATAACACAGTAATGCAGCACTCTTTTGCACAGCATATTTTAGTATACTACTGTATATTAATGTGAATGTGCAAATATGCTATATATTTGTGTCACTGTGTGGGGGGCTGAAGAGTTTCTTCTATCAGGCTGTTCTAAACTTTGGCAATTATTTTGCTACTTTCTAATTAGTGTAATGTATAATAACTTTAAAGTGAAGTCCTGACCCTGTAATAGTTCTCATATAATACAGAGATAATTTTTACCAGTGACATCATGTAACCCAAGTAGACATAGATAGGAAGAGGAAGAAAGGAAAAATAGTTATTCCTCACTAATGGGGGACTTAGGGTTAGAACAATTCTGCACTTGCTGAAATTGGCACAGGATTACATCCGTGCTAAGAAATTAAGCAGCACCAGGGAGTATGTCCAAGTGTGGGTGCTGTTCAAGTGCTGGAGCAGCCCTTTGGACAGTTTTCCCCCCAGGCCAACCAGCGCTTCCCCAAAGAATCGCTAGGCACAGTTTGGTAATGCCCACACCGTGTTGGGTGAAAGCTCAACAGTGTGAACGTGGCTAGCCCAGGGTGGCTGGCCTTGCTTTCGCACTTGGATCCTGCTCCTGTTTGTTTCATTTTTTAGAATAGATGCAGCCAGAAAGTCTGTATCAAAAGTTGCCATTGAGTACAGATACCTTTTGTCTCATTCCAGTGCCTTTCCTGGATCATTTCCCTCTTTTATGACGTTATTCTTAAAATCACACTGGTAAAACAACTAAATGTTTAAAAACAAAACAGCACAAAGCAAACAACCCTCTTTATTTTCTTCACATAAACATCCCAAAATGTTAAGCTATTTCTTCTGTTTTCAGCTTTGAGGATGGTTTTAATACTTTCTAAAAGCTGAAAAAGACAAATTACAGAAAGCAAAAGATAACTGATTCAGAAATACTTGCTAAAAGCTCTCAAATTAGATCACGTAATTAGTACTCAACTTATGAGCATTGACATTTGGTGGAAATACATTTATGCAAACAAATTCAGTTCACATGGTTTAGAAACACTAAATGATTTTTAGGAAGGAATGATGCTTGAGGTTTATGTAAGCTTCCTTCATAGGTCTAATTCCTGATATTCAGTAGTTTTTAAAACAAGAATTCTCAAAAATTACCATAGAATATCCCTGACCAACAAATTATCCATGGTAATTGCATAAAAATGGCAGAAATAGAATGGTGGTAAATTATGTTTTGATATAGGGAATACATATTCTTGAAATAACACTACAGGCCCCATATTAGTTGGTTTTGCATTTTTCTTCACGTTTTGCCTGCATTTTCTTTCACCTTTCAAATAACCATTTTGTATTCATAAAGCTTTCAGATTTTGCTGCCAAAAATAACAGGTAAAGAAAACAGTTATCAAACAGAAGTCTGATCTTCTGCCCTGCCCCCTTTACATGGAGAAATAGGAGAAAATAGGGTAAGAAAAATGTGCTTGGAGAGGAAAACTCTCCCAAATTCACAGTCGCTTTGCTAAGCAGGCACTGTTGATATTGGAAGCTGTTTGACCAGAAGAGAAACTCCTCTTGAGGACTTCTGAAGAAATCTGGAGTTAATTCGTGTAAAAGGGAGGACTAATCTGTGTTATTCCACCAGCATCGTGCAGCCTTGGTGTTACAATGCTCACTCCTTAGAGGAGCTCTGTACCAAAACTAATGTATCTTCATGGCTGCAGGTGTGCTCAGGTTCCTTCATCAATTACATCATGAAGGTTAGGTGTCTGAATAACATTTCTAGAAATTAGATTTGCAGGGTGTGCTAACAGAACCATGCTTGTGAGCATGAGCTACGAATCTGGAAACACTTGTACTTATGTACTACTTGAAGATGGGGGGGAAGCACACATCATCTATGGTAACTTGAGAAAACTTGCAGACCTGTTATGCTGATCATCTCAAAGATGAACAAATCCACCCATCTCTCTTTAACGTTAGGAAAAAATGTCTTTAGAGAAACTTGTCTTAGTACATCTTGTGCTAAACCTCTAAGCACTTTGGTAGTCATGGCTTCATCACTTTTTAGGCATTATGTCTGCTAGGAGCTCTAGGTCCATCTATCATTAGCAGAAATTTAAGCATTTGAGTACAAAAAAAATCTGCCAAATCTCACTTTATACACCTAAATCCTTTGTTTAGGCACCAAGGATGAATACTCTAAGGTTGTACATCAAAATCAAAAAAGAAAAATCTTTTTCAGTTCTGTGCCATCCATGGAGGTAATACCTTCCAATCCGTGGGATGATTCTGTTACATTGGTATGGAAACAGCTAGACTTCTCACAGTTTAGGTGGAGTGCCAGATTCCCTTTTAAGTGTTGTGATTCAGCTGTAGAAAGTATCTTTTGGGAAGGAAAAAAGGTAAATTTATGCAGGAATCCATTTGGAAAAATCCCAGCCTAGAGATTCAGCAGCCTCCAGAAAGTACTTTCTTGAAAACACATAGCTGCACCCCACTGCCTTCAGATAAAATGTGGCAACACTTCAGAGTCAGCCTTAGGAAGAAAGGAAGATTGCTCATTTTTAGTGTTTGTCGTGCAGGATGAATGTTGAGAGAGCTTACCTGCAATTTCCTGCACTTTTTTTCCATCCTTAAGTATATTGTAATTTTTGAATTTGACTGAAATTCCTTGGACAATGAAAAACACGCAGAGGTGTGAAGTTAATTCTTCACCTAGTAAACAATTCAGGGGGAATTTCTCCAGCTCTAAATCTTAACCAGTCTGGCAATCCTGACAGCACTGTGTTTGGTCCTTAGAAACAACCCACTCAATGACCTACTTTTTTTCCTAAGAATTACGATTTTGCATTGGGATCTAAATTCTGAATCCATTGTAGGATTCTCTGATTCAGAGAAGTGAGGAAGGCACTCTATCCTTGTTTACTCTTGAAGGAAAATTTCACAAGACAGGAGGTCTTGCCCTTAAGAACCCACTGAATGTGTTACTGGGTTAATTGTGCAACTGTTTTTGTGCACTTTCAGCTTCTAGCAGAGGTTACTCTTAGTCAGTTAGAAATCTGTGGATGCAAATGAGTTTCAGAGGAAGAACACAGGTACCTACTTTCTGTCCTGTCTTCCATATAAACAATGTGAACTAGCTAATATGTAGGCCTCAAGTCCTGTTGGTCTAGACAAGACTCTGGCTCCTCACACCACTCTCTTTCTAAATAATCTCCTGAGAAGCTTGTCTTTAACATCAAAGTGCTGGAAAGGCATTCAGCTGATGGATGAGTGTGTACAATGTCTAGTTTGGGCTTAAGTTACCTTTGCAAATTCTTCATTTTCCTTTGCAAAATTTTTGTTTCACTCAATGCTTGGATATCACAGGCAAAGGCAATGAAAATAGCAAAGTTAATATTTGGAGTTCACATAAACAGTAACTTTAGAATAAATGAAATGCAGATGTTTTATTGGATTTAATTACATATGAAATTGAACAACCCCAAACCGAAGTACAATAAAAACATGAACATATTTATTAGGGCACTGTTTTATCAAATTTAGATAGGCTTATTATAAAAATCAAAACCAGACTAGACAGTCAACTATTATTGCACTTAGAGCTAAGAGTTAACATTCTGCAGTTGCTTCAGTAAGTTTTCAAATAATAGCACAAAAGCACGTTTTAAAATCCTCATGTTCTGGTTTGTGATTGTGAAAGGAAATTGTAGAATTGCTGTCTCACTTCTACAGCAGGGCCTTGTTTACCACAGCTAAGCATGCACCAGAGGGGGAAGAAGGGGCTAACAAAAGGGTAGAGATGATTAAGGGTTGAAAATAAGACTCTTGAAAGTGTGATATTAAAAGAATTATGTCTATTTCAGTTCTAGCATTTTAATGCAATATATTCTTTCATCTGTACAACATAAGTTTAATTTACAATTTTGAGCTATCCATTTTAAAAATAGAATCATATTCTAGTATTTCTTGCTATAGCCTCAGTATACCCTATATTTAATTTAAAAATATCTAGTGTAGTTTCCAGCTCCCCCCAAGTTTCATAATATCTAAACCTCCTCCTAAATAAAGCAACTAAAATAATCAAAACCATAGCAGAAAGCTTCATTTAATCATTTGACTTGTAACCCTGATTACTTACCTGCACCTTGTATCATACAAAAAAAATGCATGGTTATTGCTCCTGACATTAAAGGAAACTGTACAGCATTGAACCTTTGCCTTTTTGTTACTGGAAACACAAATCCAGTTTTTTTTTTTTTTTGACAAGCATTCATTTTTCAATTAACATGTTTTATTTCAAATTTATTCTCAGTTGAAATGAGTTACATTTGCAGCTGAGGAAAGCAAAGATGAAACTTAATTCTTTTCTTTTGTGCTCAGCTGTACAATTTATTTTTCTCCTGGCAACAGATTTTAAATCTCTTTGCCTTTTTTTTTTTTTTTTTTTATGGGAAATTTTTATTAAATGCCCACACTAGGGCTGACAACGTTTTTTGTGTTTTTTTTTTTTTTTTTTTCCTTTTGCCTGGTTTCTGTGTCTGTGTGTGCAGGCATGCATTCATTAACGTAATTCCTCAACATTCAACAAGAGTGCATCATAAACCAGAGGAAAAAAGCCTCATAAATATTTAGATCCTCCATCTACTTTCCAAAACTAAAGTGAGAGAGTATTTAGTGAGGACTTGGTTTGAGTTAATCTGCATATGAACTGAAAGGGGGTACAAAAGGATGAAAAGGTGGTGGAAACTAGCATACAAACCCTGTTGTCTCCAGGGGGGCATTCATCTTGTTCTTGTCAATACAATCTCAGTCTTACTGCTTGGCTGTTTTCTGCGCATGGCCCAACAGGCTGGCTTTGCTAAGGCAGTGTTGCAGAGGATGTGAGAGCCTTCTTCCTAATTTTGTTCTATCATGTAATTTTTCCAGAGGAGAAGCTTTAAAACACTTCATGTTTCGGAAGAAGATGGAGAAATCTCTCCAAACACTTCTCTACTTGTTTGTGGTCCACACTGACATAGGAACTTCCCTTTTTTGAGTACAGAGACAGGTATGTCATACGAAAAGCGATTTTAGGTAAGTTGACAATTAATGACAAGCAATGGGATAACATTCTAGTTTAAGGCATATTATATTTGCACATAGAGCTACCCAATTGTACAATTTGGACTTACTGTTGTGTACGTTTATATATGAAACTCCACTAACAAACAACACCATCAAAAAATCAAAATTACAGATGTTAACAACAACAACAACAACAACAACTTTTTTGTAATTGTACAGTGACCTAAGTGTTTAGGTTGGAAGGCACTCCTTGAAATCCCCTAGTCCAACCCCACACAGGGAATTCAGCAATTATTTTAGATTTTTACATTTCAAAAATGAGGGAATATGTATTTAGAAAATATTTTATGAACTGAGATCAAATTGATTTTGAAAGATTACCACTTACTACATATGATCATTGATGACATGCAACTGTTGTGCATAAATATCCTTGCTTCATTTTAGCTGAAAAGGACAACTGAAGTCTGCAATAAGACATGAATAACAATTTCACGCATAACAAAATTCTTGATCATGAACAGCCAAATGACAGCAGTTTCTTGGCTCTTGTGAGGAAAAAGTATGAAATAATGTAAGTAACTCTTTCATCAGCTTCTACATCTAGTGTCTGAAGATAAAACAAGAGACTGACATCAATACTGTATGCAAAACTGGTCATTTTAGTCATATTGGTACGGTTCACTTATCTTACTAATTGCTACCTACTATTTTGCATGTGCAATAACTAGTTATCAAATTAATCTTCATATTTCAGTCTCCTAATTAAATGAAGTTCTCAACCTGCTCTTTTTTTTTTTTTTTTTTGAGAGGGTTTTACCAGACCTCCTCAGAACCCTATTGCTGAAGCAAAATTGTGAGCATATCGACATAACATCTCAGGTATGGGCCTGAGCATACATTTCCATGACTCCCTTACTAATCACCTGTGGTCAATCTGACACAGAGCTCTACTTTGACAAATATCTCCAGTGGTACCAAGATCTGTCTGTAGCCAGAGGGATGAGTGACTTCACTAACCTGTAAGACAGGTGTGTACAAACTTCAGAAGGGGACAAAAGATCAGGTACACCTCTAATTAAAATCAGATGGATGACTATAAATAGACTACATGGGAGGAAAACCAAAGTGGAGATGTATGCATTTGAATTGACTTGCTAAAACTTTTTTTCTGGCATGAAATTTGGCCATGTAAAGCAAGTAGAAAATTTCTGGAGATGGGGAAATTCTTTAAGTCCAGTAGTGCCTCCTCTTCTCCTCTAAAAGAGAAGCAAGTGGTCTGCAAGCTTCCCAAGTAACAGAGACTTTCCAGACCTTGCTAGGGTGGGTAAAAGGAAGGCTGCCTATTTTGGATCACCTAACAACCTGGTTTATTGCTGACTTTCTTTAATCAAAATAAAATTATGAAAATTCAAGATAACTTTTTCCTGCCTTGCCTTGAGCAGTGTTTTCTTTATAGTCCCTGACACAACCTGTTGTCTTTTAAGCACATTGTTACACAACACCAAATATTTGTTAATACATAAAACAGTATTGTTACACAAACTGGATAGTGGAGTATGTTCTCTGGGATACCTGCCTTTGCATGATCAGGATGCAGAGGGGAGGGCTAAAAACCTGAGAGAATTATCACATCTGTTCTGTAAAAACAAAACCCTGTAATCACTAACTGTAATAACCTTTCTTTTCCTAGTTTAACAGATTAGGTAAACACCCAAAAGGTAAAGAAAGCCGCCTGTGAAACTTTCAAATATATTTTAATCAATACAGTACCATAAAAGATAATGTTAACATTTCAGTGATCATCTTATTTACAAATGATACAATGAATTCCATAACTTGCAACTGCTTATTAGAGAAAGTGGCCTTAACTTTCCTAAGTTACAAGAAAAGTTGTAATGTATGTACATGGAAATTTCTCGTGTTCTAGTTGAACAGAAAATCTACATGTGAACTGGATCTGCTCAAGTCATCTGAATATACACAGAAGACGTTATGTTTTCTTGTACTTCAGTTATAATCAGAGAGCAAACACAAAACATTTCAAACTAAAAATAACAAAAAATATAAGAATCTGAGAGATGGTTAGAATGGTAAAATATAATTTCCAAACGTATCAAATTTATCTTCAATAACTTTAGTTTCTTTAATCAGACCACTATGTTTAAATTTAGACAATTACTCAACTTTGTATAACATCTACTGTGCCCCTACACCATTAATTAATTTTTCAGCTTACTTCCTCACCCCCTTACTCCGTGGTCTGTCCTACACAATGGATGTTTTGAATGTAAAATACTAATACACTTCTGAAAGCCAGAAGTAGGGAATGACTGCATTTGGAGTAATTTAGTTCTTGTCAAAATCCTGAACTCAAGCTCCTGCTCAGACTATTTGAAGAGGAAAAGTCATTAATAGAAAAATGTTTTTGTCTGCTTACAGTGAGATTCAGATGCCTATACAAGAGCTTGCAGCAGCTGTTCCAGATGCCCTTTAAGGTGTCAGAGACAGCCAGACAGAGTGGGCTGATGTGATGAAGTGACCTGGAGATCTGAGCAGGTACCAAACGGGATACCAGAAGGCAACTGAATCCTACCCTCCATAGCGTTCATAGTCTCCTAACAAAGAATTACTGTAATTCAGCAGTAAACTCAAATAATAATGAGATTATTAGTATTAGCTAAGTAAGATTGTACAATTGTGTGTAAGTGACTGTAGCTCCAAATGGGCTCCAGTGACAGTCAAGCAAGGACTTACGATGCACCAGTCTACAGCTGCCAAGGAAGATAACATGAGCCTTAGAATGCCTCCTGTTTCTGTGAGGAGATGCCAAATCCACCCAAGTCATAGTGGCACTGCTATAACAGGTTTTCATCCTTGCATCTCAAAGTACTTTACTACAATGTGTTTCACAGCTTCTGAAGAGTAGAAAACAGTGAAATGGGGTATGCTGTAACTACTGCTAGCAACTGTATTCCAGGAGAGACCTCCCATGCTCAGCAGAAAGACAATGGGTAGGAGGAACAAAGGGGAGAGAATGCCATCTGCAAATAAAACACAGTTTAGACTTCCAACAGTGTAAGAAAACTATTCAAAATGTGAGACTGAACACCATCTCTGCTGTTTCCTTCTAGAGAAAAGGCACTAACACCCATAAGCAGATAAAGCAGACAACAAGCTTCTGAATATACTGTAGCATGGAAGCAAAGTGGTCTTTGTGAGGGAGATTGATGACCGCTGGGCCCTGTCCTTTGCTTTGGAGAACCGCTGCTGAACAAGTCTCATCTCCAGACACTTTTCAGGTTCATAATGCTCAGTTCCCTTCCTTCCACGCAGCTCTGTAACTCCAGATGCTTCTCTTATTTTTGCCACCATTAGATAATAACAAAGAACTTATGAAAAATAAAGATTTGGAATATGTAAAGGATTGAGTTGAAAAAAGATTTGAAAAAAGATTTTTAGTAATATGTAATAGTCATATGTAAGATTTTCGATATGTCAGATTAATTGATTATATTTTATTAGATGGCTCAGCCAATACAAATGATTCTTGCTCATTACCGAAAGGTTTGAAAGTGCAACATTTTATTATACTTCATGTGGATGTTTTCTGTCCAGTTAAGTATAAGCTCCTTGGGTAAGCACTGCTGCTCTTCATGTACTGAACATTAAGAAACATAAGCAACATCTCACTGGCAATCCTTCAGTGCAAGTCAATCAATACACATATACATTCATATTTCAGACATGGTAAAAGGAAAAATTAACTTAATGTATCAATTGCTTTTTAAGCTCTACTTGCTTTTAGTAGTAATTGAGATGAATGAATAATTTAAATCTATTTACAAAGTTAAGGCTGAAAGCATTTCATTTATATTCAACAAAACCCAATATACTATGGCATTTTACCAAAAAATGGTGCACCTGAGAAAGACTTCTCAGTTTCTTGAGTTGACAGCTCCTCGCTACTGTTGTTGTCAAAATACATCTGCACATTTTTTTTTAATTCTATAGTGAATGTGGAAATATTTCTCATTACAGTGAAAAAAATATGCTTGAGCATATATATCTCTTGTGCAGAACTATGTCTTTCAGCATTGTATTTTTAGTTACACATAGCAAATAAAAAAGCTGCTGATGGCACTACCGTAGTAGTAGACCACATCACTTGATTAAAATGCAGAATGCTGTCCTGGATAGGTTGAAGGTAGATAGTGTAAATCAGATGGTAGAAGACAAACCGGTACATCTGAAGTAAACAATATCTCTTAATATTCTTAATTTCTGGATATCCTCATATCGTAGTCTTTTTTACAGCACATGTTGACTCAGATGACACACATCTAGCAGTGGTCAATTCAGTGCCTCCACAGGCTCCAAGCAGCACACATGTAGTGCTACTCCCACCCCTGCAATTGGTGGCACTGGCTGATGGCCCCACTGTGTCCGTACCTGAGTTCTCTGGCAGGGACAGGCCAGAGGCCAACTGAAGTTCTCACCTATACAAACCCAGGGCTGTTTAGCTAAGGTAGTAATTTTTTGACTGCACAAATGGAAAACATGCTATCTGAACCTATAGAACCATGAGACTGGAACCATTAGAAGTGTGCATGCTGAATTTCAAGAGGTTTTGACTCTTTTTAATGAACTAGTAAGAGTATTGATTACCCATGATCCAAGAGTAAAATGCACAACAGTACAAGCGGTTGTAAATTACAAGATGTAGCAAAGTTTATGAGCTTAGAGGTAAAACATGCCTTTTGACTATGCATGATTCAAATATATTCTGTGAAAAATTGTCTTTTTCCCCAATGGCTTTTAAATTTAAGTAACAGTATGAGCAAGAGACAAAGTAGGGAAATACGCACTATGACAAAGTAGGGAAATTTTATTTATAATATCTCAGTTTAGTTTTCTCTCCCTAATTTCTGGCCAACTTTTCTGTTTTCTGAGATAGCTTTTCCTTCTTTCCCTCCTTCTCACTGTTTTCTGCCTTTTTCAGCCACGTTACACTAAGAGTGGCCTATGAGGCACCATTATTTTCATCTCATTCTGAAGAGTGTGAAATGAAACCCATCTAAGCCCTGTTTTCAATGCATGGAGATTTCTCAGGTGCCTAGCAGAGGTATCACCAGCTCTAGGTACAACAGATACCTTTGCTCATCACTAGAACGCTACCTTTTCTGAAGAAAAGTCCACGTAGCAGTACATAAAGAAACAGCACGTACAGGCATTACAGATCAATGGAAATTATCTACTTAGAGAAAAATATAATAGATTATCTATGGTAATTGATCTATGGAATACTGATGCAATACATCCTACAATATAATGATATATCTTTTCTACACATCAAATAGTCATGGTTGAAGCCCAACACAGAGATACCCATGCCTTCATGAAGAGTTAAAGTATTTTATGAAACAGGATTTAGGCCTATCCATCCTACCTGCATGAAGAACTCAAGGCACATGGAATATACCTTACCAAAAACAAAACAACAACAACAAAAAAACAGATTTAGGTCAAAGGTGGAAAATACCTTTGTTGTTGTTGTTGTTTTTAGTTTTAGCATGTCCAGTTCTCCCCAACTTAATGATTTCATAATTAATAGACAAGCACAGGAACGGAGAGAATGCAGCTCTTCCTACTCTTGCATAAGTGCAGTAATCACAAATCTCTCTCCTTCTGGCTCCTTTATTCCATCCTGAGGAATGGCCAGTTCCAAGAAGAGAGATGCTGTGGGTTGTCTCGCCCTTCTCACACAGCTGTTGTGCTGCCTGGAGTACCTTACACCTAGAAGACACAAAACAAATTCCTTCCAGACTAAGGTATGCTTAAAACCCATTATCTTCTACTTCTTCGGCAATCAGTCAACGTTGATAGTGAACAAAAATTAGGCATTATCTCTTCTGAGGTTATGCACAGCAATCAGAAACAGAAGTACCTGTGTTCTGATCTGACGATGTTTAATGGTTGAAGTCTGTCCTAGGATTTAAACACAAGTGAAGACATCTTTTCAACTCACTGCTGTGTCAGGAAAACATTCAAGCTGGAACTAAGCATCCAATTATTCAGACAGGATACACCTACCATACAGGGTAGACAGGTAAGAGTTAGCATTAGTATTTAAAGAACCCGAGGTGGTCATTGGAACAATTTTTTTCTCTAATTACTCTCCCCCCCCTTTTTTTGTTTAACTATGAATTGTATGCTTTCTACTTATTACTTTGAAGCTCTACTGTGATTTCTGTTGGAAAGTTAGCTGTCAGTTTGGCTTAATGTCAAAGGAAACAGGTTTTAAGGAGTTGTGAGGCATCATATAATTCAAATATTGTTGATGTTCCTGGAAGTTTTTGGTCTGGCTCTAGACCATACTGTGTTCATCTGTTAGTCACCTTCTAGAGATGAATGAATTCCAGGTGTTCATCTAGTGGCCATGTCTGCTGCATCACAGTTACAGCAGCTACAGTCTTGTCCACCATGCACGAATCACAAACAATCCCAAGGCAGTATTTTTCCTCAGGTGACTGTAAATGGGTAAGTGAATAATCTCTTCTTTCCCTAAAGAAGGGTACTATGGCACATTGTTACCCTCCTGTTGTAGGCGGTTTCAGAAGGCTGGTGACATCCAAGTGTATGTGCCTATGACTAAGTCAACAGAGATGCTGGAAGCAATTGTGAATGCTTTAACTAAAAGAATGTTTCTCAGTAGCCATCAGCCTTCAGGTCTCCTCTTTCCCCAGCTGCTATCAGATATGAACATTATAGCAGTAATTAAATTTGCTTTTTACGATCAGCGCAAGGCTTTTACTGCCATATACAGAGGCTGCTGCTGGCATTATCATATTTTTTTCTTATTTCAAGATTAGATTAATGCAATAAAACTTCACCTTTAAAAAAACACCTGTTGGAGAATACTACAGGTTATGAGATCCAAGAAGGGCTACCTAGATAAAAACACAGGTGTTAGAGATAAGGACTTCTACTTGTGTTCAGACCAAAGTTAAGGTGTTGGCTAGTTACCTCAAGAACCATCAGTGGCCACGGGACCTGTTTACCTTGAAATAAACAAACCAAAACAACAACATCCCCTCCCCCCTGTTTTTTCCTCCATGGGAAAGCTCCAAAGTTCAATACAGTGCAAGGGAATTTCTACTTCCTGCTGTCAGTCTTGATGGTAGCTACACCTTCTCACAGCTCTTTAGCTAGAACCAATTCAGCTTTCATGTCCCATGTGCTCTTAAGGCCCTCTTTCCTGGGACACAGAAGTGTGGGAATGTGAAGGAAGAAAGAACACAAGGCATGCAGAGGGGGTTTTTAGGTAGGTTTTTTGTTGATTTTACGATATACTTGATGAAGAAATAAGTCTTTGTGATTTTTTTTAATTTAAAACTAACAGTGCTTTATCTACATGTTGTCACACTGTTCAGCTTTTCCAATGGCATCTTTCCAATGCTTTAAGCTCAGACTTGAAGTATACATGGAAAAACAAAGGATGAGATTTTTTTCCCTAGGTAGTTTATGCTTAATTACACAGGCAGCCTCAACACGTCGTTTTCCCTCAATTTTTGTACTCTCCAGACTAGGTAAACAATTCAGATTAACACATGGCAAAACAGAGCTTGAATCCTGCACTGTAATGCATGAATGCAATACTGCCAGTGCTGCTGGCATCCAACATCCTATTCTCCAGTAGATAAATGCAAAATAGCTTACCATAAGCTATACTATTCTCATTAGCTGGCAGGTCAATTAGTAGTTACTGCACAATAGCTTGTGCTGGTATTTTCTTACCTTGTATCGTGTGCTTGCTTTATCTGCTCGTATCCAAGCAGTGGAAGCACTTTATGTGCAGGAGGTAATAATGAAGCGGTATGGGAACAGCTGCACCAAATCTGCTGAAAAAAGTCTCCATATGCTATTTTTACTGTGAGAATTGGCAGTCCAGAACAATAATTCTGACATTACCTAAGTTCATCTAATTTTAAGATGAAAGCCTGCTGTCTGACCGATGTCTTTAATCAAACTGAAGGATTCAGTAACATGTTTTCTCTGTGTTTAAGAAGAGCGTTCAGTCACTGGTCAAAAACAAGCTGATAAACGACTACAAAAAAATGCAACAACTTCCAGACTGATTTATGAAAAACATAAGAGGATGACAGCCTGACAGGATGACAGGCATGAGGCGTGGTTTTGTGCATCACTGTTTTAAAACAAGAGAGGAATTGAGGAAATATCATTATTAAATAGGAACAGTATTGCTTCATCATCTGTAGCCATGCAGCAGCATGCTTTGGGCATGCTATTGAGGGAGTAACAATCTATAGTAAAAAAATAAAAATAAAAATCATGTTTGTAGCATTGTTATGCTTTTTGATAATATATTTTTTCCTGAATGCAGTTTTAAGAAAGGTGATGGATGCAGCAAACATGACTTATCTTACATAAACCATTAAATTTTACTTACGTAAACCAAACCCTGAAATTAAACACGTTATCTTGTCCCAATAAAGACTTTAAGGATCCAGCCGACAGCAGGAGGAATGCGACCATCCGAGGCATTTCTGCCGCTTCGCGCACCACGCTCCCTGCGTTTTTGTCACCGCATGCCCTGACAAGCGCACACCGGAGCTCGACGACACCCGGCACAGCCTCGCACCCTGCCTGACCGAAAGCTCCCAAAGCCTCCGGGCACCGCCTCCCCATCCCCGCACCGACGGCTCCCAGCGACCCAAGGGCGGCCTCACCGCACAGCCCGGTAACGGCCAAACGGCCGCACCGCCCGCGCGCGGCGTCCGTTAAACGGCCGCGCCCCCCCCGTACCTGAGCCCCGCGCCGCTCCCCTCTCGCGCCGCGCGGCCGCTTTAAGGGTTACACGGCGGCGGCGCATGCGCGGCGCAGCCACTTTTTTTTTTTCCCTCCCCCCTCCCCTCCCGGTTCCCCCCCCCCAGCGCCGGGCGCACGCGCGGCTGCCGGGGGCTCTCCCCGCCCTCCCCCCCTCCCTCCTCGGGGGCCGCGCACGTGACCCCGCGGAGCGCGCCCCGCCGCGCGGAGACTTTGTTTAGAAGAGGGGCGCGCGCGCGGTCCCGAAAGGGGGCGTGGCCGGGGGGGGACCCGTTCCCGCCCCGGCAGCCGCCGGTTGGCTCCGCCAAGCGGCGCTGCTGCCGCCGCCGCCTAACGGCCGCCGCGGCCCCGCCCCCCCCCCCGGGGGCCCCCCCCCCCCCCCCGTGCCCCCGCCCCCCCGGTGCCCCCGCCCCCTCCGCTCCCTCCCCTCCTGCTGCCGCCGCTGCCAGCGCAGCCTGAACTGAAGCGAACTCGGGAGCGAACTGGGGAGAAGTGAGGAGGCGGCGGCGGGGCTGACGCGCACCAGCCACAGGCGGCGGCGGCGGCGGGAGGGCGGGGAGGACGACGACGAAGAGGACTCGCCCGGCGGCGGCGGCGGCAGCAGCGGCGGAGAGACCCCGGCGGCGGCGGCGGCGGCTCCTCCTGGAAAGCGGCGGCCGCGGCAGCCCGCCCCGCTCGTCCCCTCCCTCCCTCCTCCCGCCCTCCCCCGCCGCGGAGCCGGGGGGCAGCGCCGAGGAGCGGAGCCGGGCGGAGCGGCAGGAGGAGGAGGAGGAGGAGGAGGAGGGGGGGACGCAGCCCGGGCCGCGCCGGCCGAGGGCGCACGGAGCGGCGGCACCGACAGCGGCAGCAGCAGCGGCAGGAGGCGGCGGCGGCGGCGGGGCCCCGCGCCCGGGGAGGAGCGCGCAGCCCGCGGCGGGCTTCCCAGCGAGTTTCCTCTTTTTTTCTCCGCTCTCCCCCCGCGGCGGCGGCTGAGCGTCGGCCCCCGGCGGCGAGCCGTCCTCCTCCTCCTCCTCCTCCTCCTTCCTCGCGGGAGCTCCCCTGCCCGCCCCCTCCCCTCCCCCGCGCTCCCTGCCGGCCCGCCCGCACCCCGCCGGGCGCCCCGTGCCGCCGCCGCCGCCTCGCTCGGCGGAGCTGCTGCGGGCGCCCGCCCTCCGCGCGCCGGCCGCCGTGGAATATGGTTGGGGAAATGGAAACCAAGGAGAAGCCGAAGCCGAGCCCCGATTACCTGATGCAGCTGATGAACGACAAGAAGCTGATGAGCAGCCTCCCCAACTTCTGCGGGATCTTCAACCACCTCGAGCGGCTGCTGGACGAAGGTAAAGCCCCCGCCGGCCCTCGCCCCCTGCCCGCGCCCCCCGCCGCCGCCCCGCTCGCTGCCTCCCTCCCTGCCGGGAGCCCAAAACAAAGGGGAAGTGCGGCTCTGCCCGCCCTCGGCGCTCCCCGCGGTTGTTCTTTTTGAAAAATACGTTTTATTTATTTTCTTATTATTTTATTTCTTTCTCCGGCCTCCCGCCCGGGGAAGGGTGACCGCCGCGTGGAGGGGAGGGAGCGAGGAGAGGCGCTGAGGAATGCGCGGGGGGGGAGGAGGAGGAGGAGGAGGAGGAAGGCTCCCAGGCCCCGGGGGCCCCCCCCCCCCCCCCCGCGCCACCCCACCCCGGGCGGCCGAGAAGTAGTTGTAGTTGGCTCACGTCGCCGGCAGATCCCCTCCCGGCCGCACTTCGTGCGGAAACTTCCCTCGGAAGGCTCCTACGTGGGACTTTTTTTTTTAATTTCGGGGCACGCCGAGCTGCGAAGAGGCCCCCACCCGCTCCTGCCAGGCCCCTGCTTTTTGGGGCCGGGGGGTGGCGGCTCTGCCGGCTCGCCCTGTGTCCCACGGGGCCTCCCAGCGCGGCAGCAGACCTGCCGTGCCGAAATCAGGCTCTGCGCTTGGGCTTAGTTACTCCAAGTTTTGCCTTGTGGTCTGGTCTTTTTTGTTAAAAGCCTTCCCCTTTCTTCCCACTTTAAACGTAGGCTGTCTGGAGAGTTAGACGTGTTTAACCACCTCTGGTAGTCTCGCAAAATACACTAAAACCAGAGAGTATTTATACGGCTCCAACTTCTCGAGGTCCTCAGCGTGAAAGGCTGAATTTCGAGACCTGGAGCCAGGGCTCCCGTCCGCAGACATATTCCTCCTCCTCGGTAACGAGAAGTTTGGGAAGTTGCTGACCTCGGAAGATGGAAGAGCTGGTTATATTTGGTAGAGCGACTCCCCGCCCTCTCCCGAGACTGTTAAAGCGAGATAGTGGCTGTAGTACAACAAAAAATAGCGTATCGAGAAAATGCTGCCGTCTGAAATAAATGAGAGAGGAGTACAAAAAACAAACCAAGCAACAAGGCGGTGAAGAATTACGAAAAATGGACTCTGGGAAGTGATACAATGGGAGATTGTTTTTTTTTTTCTTTTTTTTTTTGAGAATTTTAGTAGGTGTGAATCCATAGCTGAGCAAATATGGATGTGAAAAGTAAAACAACTTAGGATTTGTGTTCTTGGTCTCCATAGGAAATAAATGACCTCTTCAGAATAATTAGAGTTATAGTAAATACCAAGATCCAAGTTGACAGAGAAGACTTTTCCCCCCTCCCCCCCAAGCAAGCATTTCAGGGGCTTGACGTTGGTTTTTTGAATTCCTCAATCTCTTCAGCTTTGTATGTTTGACCAGAGGAGGCCTGAAACTTTTTTTTTTGTCAGAGGACAAAAGAGAGAAAAACATTTCCCATATGAAAAGGACACCGAAAAAGGAATGTCTGAAATCCTTGCATCTGTTGAGATTATTTTTTTTAATACCGAAAGCCCTGGAAACCTGTTTTGTGAAGTGTTAGAATTCCAAAATGAGGGCCGTGGAGACTCCTGCTGAAAAAGTTGTTGAAGGGTGGTGCTGAAGCTCCTCTTCACACTCTTCTCAAAAAAGAAACCAAAATCTACGTTCCTAAATAGTCTCAGGAAGAATTCTGCTGTCCCTTTAAGCTTCTTTGCTTTTCCTGTTTACGTTGGCAGTGGGGTGGAAGTATTGTGGAGGCAGAAAACTTTTTGGAATGTTGAAAAAAAAAATGTTTCATGCAAATCCGTCCAATTGCCGCAGGACGGCGAGGTCCGGGCACTAGGGGGCGGCAGTTGTTTTGTCGAGACACGAGGCCGGCCTCTGCGCACCACGGCGAGCTGGAGCGGTGAAATTAACTCGCCTGGTAGCAGGCACCAAAGAACGACAAATGTTTGCGGATCTGTGCGGATTTCTCCGTTTGCATGGGCTTGTACCTCCCAGATGCGCATAGGCCGCGTTACGTAGGTGGGATAGTCCATAGGGATGAACAACTGAGAAGTCAGAGCAACTGCTGTTCTGCGAGACACCTATCCTGGCTGCCAGCGGGGCACGGCGTAAAGTAGCCTCAGCTCGATGCTGCGTTGACATTCTCCAGAAGAGTTTTGTGTCACGGTTCAGAGCACTGACGTAGAAGTGTGACATTCAATATTTTCATCAGGGGTTTCACGGTGCTCCTGAGAACACACAGGATTAGGGGCAGGTGTCTGTGTGCGTTGGTTGTACCTGTGCACAAAGTTAGTGGTCGTGTTCTCCTCACTCCCAGTCTGGTTTTTGCTGCTTCTTGTTCAACGTCTTGTGCCTTTGGGTGTTTTTCTTTCTTTTCACTCACTGTCTGACCATCTTCCTGGAGATTCTGTCTGTGCTTAGAAGTGTAATATTTCTAGGTAACTGTCAGACTGCGAGCCTTGGTATTCCATTTTCAACTGGTCTAACTGAAGAAGTAGTGTCACAGCCCTAGGAATTCAGCCAAATGTAGCTTCTCTACAGGAATGAGAGGTTTTAGAATTTATTAATTCTTTTACATGTCCCCATTTAAAAACAAAAATCAAATAGGCTTCTGCATTGATTACTTCTTGTAACTGTAGGCAACAAGAAATAGAAACGGACCCGGCAATTTAAAGAACTTCACACCTAATCCGGTTAGACCTCAGAAAGTGTATCTCATTTTTGGCCAGTTCCTGTGCTCTCCGTGTTACCCAAAACACATTTTTCTTTCTGAACTCTATCCTAATGTTTGATCTTTGAAAGTCATAGTGCTTAATTTAGTAGGATGGTCTCTGCCTTACAGCATTTGTTTTGAAGATCGGCTTAAATGTGAGAGGTACATGGAGGAAACTTTTTTTAATGAACTACTTGAGAATAAAATATGAAAGTCGCAGATCTGTTTAGGTTACAGATATTTTTGCATATGTGTGCTTTCAACTTCTTATGTGTAAATAAGGCTTTTGTGGATTAACAAGGATGTTTAAAGTGCACATCATAATAACTAGGAAGCTGGATTGTTTTTATCAGACTAGTGCAAACCTGTGGGAAGAGAGGGCTTTTCCTGAATGTGGAATAGGCTGTATTTCCTGTAATTGTTTGCACCATCAAGTGTGACATGATTTTTTTGTGCTTCAGCTTCTTAGATACTACCTTTAATGATTCTAACTTTGATTTTTTTTTTTTTTTGCCAACTTAGATAGATCAGTGGTCCCCAATGTGGAAAATGAATCCATTGTATCATTTTTTCTTACACTGAGTTTTTAAAAATAAATTAGATGTTTTGAACTCTAATTGCATTTTGACCTATTGTAATTAGCGTGTTACCTTGGTTTTATTCTTTGAGCAGATTTTGAACAAAGATGCCTAAATTATGAAATGAGACCCGAGTAGTGTAGTTCTTATGTTTAAGTGCCTGGTTTTCTCGAACCTACGGCTGGTCAGAACGTTGTTCTTGGTTGGGACGGACACAGATTGAATCTGTGGCCTTGACTTTTAACAAAAGGTTTTGACATAGCCTTTATCGGGAATTCATTCTTCCTCTTTAAATAACACCTCAAAAACTTCTGTGTTCCTGTCAGACCCGCATTGAAGGCGACTCAAAAGTTGCCTTCGTTTGAACGCGAGTTAAGCTGTGCATCTAGCTCTTGGGGATGGATCTGATTTAATGGCAGATAGACGGCTTGTTCTCAAATAGCAGTTCCAACCAAACATCCAGGTAGGGGTTAAAGAAGATAACTTTTTCTTGGATGCCTCTCTCAGTTCTCGGTGCTCTGCTTGCTGAGAAAAATGCATGTGGGCTTGCACAGCCCAGTGTATAACGCTGCGGTTTCGTGTCAGCCTCGTTGTCTTACCTAAAATCTGCGTAAGGACTGAAGAACTGGCTTTGAGTGTTGTAAATAAGTTCTTCCCTGGAAGTTATCTAGTTACTTTTGTGCATGACCATATTGTTTGTGATTATGTAAATGCAGTCTGTGTTTAGCTAGGGTTTTGCTGACTCTTCAGGTTTGAAGAAGGGGCACTGGGTACATTAGCATGACTTTTTTTCCTTTGTATAAAATTGTGCAATAAAAAAGGAAAGAAACACGATTTCTGTACAAACCATGCCTTTAACTCAAAGTTAAGAGATGAGCATTGTTGTTATAAGGACTTTACGACAGGCTTTTGCCCAGAGAGTCTCAGGCTGATTTCTAAACTTCTAATCGTAATGTTAACGTTGCACTAAAAAAGAATGAGACGAGATAAGTCTTTTTTTTTTTTTTTTTTTTGGTCCTGCTTATCAACATTGTTTTTTGAATCTGGTTCTGTAGTCATCTTTAAATCTTACTTTCAAATTTATGATCGTCTCATAACATGCTTATAAAACTTCCAGAACTTGTTTTTCCAAAGCTTCAGAAGAGTTGTTCTAAGGCGTGTTGTTTTTTTGTTTGTGTTTTTTGCTTTTTGTTGTTGTTCTTTGACAGCCTCTTAAAATGTCAAAACCAAAGCTGCATTGCACTGAGGAAAATTTATATTTTTAGCTTGGAAAAAATGTTGAGCTTTTTTTCCCCCTATTGCGGCCCCCCCCCCCCCCCCCGTACAGTTTTTTGAAGTTATTTTTGGAGACGCATCTGTAGCATTTACACGATTGCAGTCACCTGGTGTGTAACTTCTCTTAAAAAGATGATGGATGTTGTTTTGACTGATAAAAATTTGAACTTTAATAAAGCAGTGGTTTTAAAGCTCGCGTTTTGCAAGCAGTTTGTTCACTGTTGCTTACTAGATTATTAAAGATTCATTATTGCCATTTCTTAAGTAAGAGAAACCTCACTAGACTTACAGTACTGCTCAGGAGCTGCTGGTTATTTTGCCTTTAAAACAGGAGAAACCCTTTTGAATCCTTTTCATCGTTTTTGTTTATTGTTACTTATTCCTTTAGGTTGGAATTGAGTCCGTACTTTCCTCATCCGAAATAGTAGGTGATATTTTCCAGAGTTAACTAGTGTAATTAAACAACCTCCTCTTGCCACAGTTCGGAACAACCGGCTGAGTGTTGGTTAGGTTAGGGACTGGTACACGCTGGTTTTGTATCTCATGAAGAAAAAGTAAAGATGTGCTGGTTCATGTTACAGCAAAGTGCAAGAAAACAACTGAAAAGCACTTAAAAAAAAATGAAAAGAGCACTTGGAATGTCTTAAGTATGAAAATTAGGTTCATGTGCATCAGAAGAGAAACGCTCAAGCCAGAAAAACGTGGCTCGTGTTTGGTGAACGCTGTGTGTGGAGGGGAGGCCAGGTACGAACTGAAGAGCTCCTTCCGTAGCTCAGTAACTCCTTTTTATCAGCTTGGCTCTTTAAGTCCTCCTTAAATTGAAACTTTCCTCCCCTGAGTACACTAAATAACGACACATCAGGAATGGGATGCTGCCTGAAACACTCCAAGTTCCGTAGAATTTGCTAGAAAAGCGGGTCCCTTGCGTTGTCTGTCACCAGCCCCTGTAACTAGGGGCTCTGTCCTTTCCGGAGCAGGTGTGTGGCGGCGCCCACCCGGCCGTGTGCCCGAGGGTGCCGTTGGGGCGCCCAGGCCCCTGCTGCTGGGACGCCCCGGGAACACAGCAGGGCCGCAGCCCGGTGACTCGTGGCTGTGGGACACGGTGAGGTAACACCGGCAGGCCCTTGCCTGCTGGCCCTCAGCATTATTAACCTCCCCCTTGCAAGTTCTCATGCAGGTTGCCTGGATTTTTCAGTATTGATTTTAATCAAAATGCACATTAGGAAAACCTTATTTTTCTTTTGACGTTTTATTGCAACTTCAGTAACAGGGTGCTAGTCGAAACAGTGAAGGTGCCGGCGTTTCTAGCCTCGATGTGCCTCATGTAATGGGTTGGGTCGGTCGGTAGAAGCGCCGTACAAGACATGTCTGTGGTTTTGTAGCGGGAGGATCTCGGTCTGCGAGGCACACTGGAGCTGCTCCTTGGGTTTTGAAACAGACAGCTGTAACGTCTGTAAGCTGAATCAGATCCCTTTGCTCTGACGAGGCAAAGAGTGGCGTGGCTGAAAGTTAAGCAATGGTATTTTCTCTGCTTTGGACTTGAGAAAATACTCAGAGACACCGTGTGCAGGGCAGTTAAAGTAATTTTAGGGTTTGGGTGGATTTTTTTGGCTGGTTTTCTTGGAAAGAATAATGAAAGCAGAGTTAGTTTTTCAGTAGCAGAACTTAGATTTTTGAGACAATTGCTACTTGAACGGGCAAAGTCACCAGGACAGCCTTGAAGAGAAATAATACCCAGGTTCGTTAGCAGAGCTTGCCCCTCGACTGTATTACTCTTGTTTCCACTAGAAACGTGTCTATGGCTCATGGGCTGGGTGTCCAAGGAGAGCAAGGAGCTGGTGCAAGTTACAGCTCTTCTGTTCAAGCAGTTGCATGGCCGGGCACTGACAGATACCCTGCTGGTTTCACGGGTGCTTTGTAGTGCTTTGCATGGTTATGCAAACAGGTGTGGGGGTGGTTTTTTTAATTCTCAAATTCTAAAATACTGAGCAACAATTGGTAATTACTTCAATTACTTTTCATTTGAGAACTGATTTTTGTGACGATTCACTTTTCCAAATACTCCTGCCTGCTTTGCAGCTGCACCTATTTTTACTCGCTACTGCAGCGGATTAGATAAGAGGTTCTGTGTTTCCAGCACAAGGGTGTACCCAGAAGTGCTTCGATACTTTGTAACTTCATTGGTGCTGCAGGAAGTGCATGGGCTGGAAACATCCTCAAGATAGCAGTTTTGAAAGGGAATAAGCCATGAAGCCATTTGTGTAATGCCTGACAGACATCTGAGGATATTAACAGGGGGACAGTTAACGCTTTTAATGGTATATGGCCTTAGAAATGTTAACGCTTTCTTTAAGCCTGGATTCAAAAAGGAGAAAATCAAACCTGACAAACATAAAAGCCTTCTTGCTTCTCTGCGAAGTTGCACTGAGATGGTTTTGAGGGGTAACACATCAGGAGGGTGGCTGATGTGGGAGGGGAGGCAGAGGAAGATAACGCAGCATTGTGTACCCTTATCTGGTGGATTGGTGCCTGGCTTAAAAGGTCAGTTGTTACCCTGGACTGGTCAGGGCTTTTTGAGTTTGTTTTCATACGTTGCTGGCTAGCTTTTCCGAGGGATTGGAGCTATGATTGAGCTCACCATATGGGATCTCAGAATAGTTGTGTTGGCACAATGGCTGGGGTGGTTCAGGGCTGAAGATACAGAGCAGAGGCTTTGGGAGAGAAGTACATTTGTTTAAACATTTACTTTAAAGTCAGAAAGTCCTAATTGGATGTCAACTGATTGTGCATCTGGTCCATTCAAAGTTTTAAGGAGATGACTATTTTCAGACTAGCTGACACTAGATGGAAGCCAGACTTTGCTGAATTGTTTAAATCCTTCAACGATTGAAATAACAAACGTTATTGTTTTGATTGTTTCATTCAGATTAAAGAATTGCTTTAGAAGTAGCTAACTTATAGTTGGTGGAAATGTCCTATCCTGATGAGGGTGTATTTTCTTAATTAGTGCCTAGGAGACAGGATATGCCTAAAATCTTAAAGCAAGTGTCAGATGCATCCAGCACAGGTGTTACTAAAAGCTTAATGTTCTGGTTTATGTATTTAATTGGCAACTCAACTAAACCATTCAGCTGATGTCACTGAATGCTTCCATTTATTTATCAGACTTTGAAGCAGCAGCAGATCAATTAATATTCTTAATGCAGTATAATCTAATAACCTGTGTATAATTATGTCAAAAGTTAATGAGTAATTTTCAATGTTTAGGTGTCAAACAAGCCAAATCCACTTCTGTTTGCTGTGGAATACCTCTGGTTTTGTTGCAGGAAAGGGGGGAAGGAGGTGGACACAAAGAAAACTTCTGTGACCCTGTGCTGTTTGCTTTTCAGCAGTGGTGCTCATCTATGTGTACTGCTTTTAGTTACCTTCAGTTAGTCTCAATTTGAAGGATGAGCTGCACCCTTCCATCACAAACAAACATCAGCCTTTTTTCAAGAAGCTCTCAAACCATCACCTTCTCTCCCTCTCCCCATCCAACTTCCACACTAACTTTGTATAAATATGATGTGACGAGAGTCTGTGGTAGTTGGTTTGTGCATTTAAGCCCAAATGCTGCCGTAGGCCCAGCTGTCCTGTTTAAAGGACGATGTTCCTGCTCTGAAGGCTGTCTGCAGGGAGAGAACGGCGCGTGCGAGGTGATAGTGGAGGCAAGTTGTTGGCAGTTCTTTAATTGCTTAAGTATCATATCATAAAGATAAATATAGTCACAGAGGCTCACATCCAGTGAGTTTACAAGGCAATTGCTATTTCTTTAAATTACTTGAAGCTTTTATGGAAATCTGATACTGCCTCTGAATCAGCCTGGAGTGAATGAGACTCTTTATGTGGATTCTTTTTGTTCCCACTTTTCACATAGCTCTGACAACTTTTTGTTCAAGCCTATTCATTAGTCAAGCAAAATCAGGGCACAGATGATATTGTAGGTGTTAGAAATGAATTCTGACCAAGGTTGCATCAAGAAGACTGACTGATTCTATATATAGTAAAACATCCAGAGAGCAAGAATGATATTTCAGTGTCTCATAGCTATAAAATTAGTGACTGCTGTTGCTTTTAAAGAGAAGTGTATTTAGGTGTTGTGATAACATGTTTACGCAGACACGAGTCTCGGGTTTTGGAGTTAGCGGTGTTCTCATGTTTGTTCTCTGTGAACAATTTTTTCTTCTTGTGACAAGGCTAACATAATCCTTTTGGGGAAGATATCTGGAAAAAAACATCTAAAATTCAAACCTTCCATGGAAGAAACTGAGAAATGGACAACTGGCTTTCTTGAAATAGGCCTATTAAGCTTATGGAATGCAAAGAACTTTTTTTAAGAGACCTGTGACATTTAGGAAATGCTAGATGATCATTTGAGGAAAAAAATCCTCCATATATCGACTTAATAGAGGCTTTATTGAGGTTAAAATCTATACAGATCAAAGTACTTCCACATTTTAAAAAATTACGGGTAGCTTCCAAGGAAGCCCTGCCTATAGGTAACGGGGTACATAAACCTAGTGCCTGTTGATTTAGTGACTGTATTTTATTCTTACCTATTCATGAGGAAACTTGTTGGTTCCAAATGGGAGGTTTAATGCACACTGAGGGCGCTTGGTAGTGCTGAGTTTTAATACTGTTAAGTGTCTTCAAAAAGCTACTCTTGCGTCAGCCTCAGATTAACATGGGATGAATAGCAGAGCAATTCATCAGCGAGGCAGCTCAGAAGAGTGTCAGCAAGAAAGCTGACGATGATAAATTGGGGAGAAATGGATGCTGCGAGAGATAGCCACCACAGCTACTGCTGGAGTTTTGAGGGGTGGCAGTTGGTATTTAGGTGTGTGCTGGATAATTGAGAGAGGAGGGGCGGTGCTCCCTTGCTTGGCTGAGTAGAAAAGAAACCATCCCTTGTACAGCTCAAGACGGTTGCTAAATTTGATGCCTTAAAATGGCAGATGGACAACTGGATTATACTTTATGAAAAACGTTTACATCAATCTTTAGGACTGATAAATGTGAATTGTTTTCAAGATAGACTCCTGAACTTCCCTTGACGTTTGCAATCTCAGCAACCTTATTTGGCAATAAAAAAAAATATCAATAATTAAATTTGAAGTAAACTTGGTTTATTTTGAACTTAATTTTGCTTGAAGTTTTGCACTCAGCTCTCTTACAGCTCTTAGAACTCTGGTTACTTTCATTTTAAAATCTCATTACTTTTTTGCACGATAAAGGGAATAGTTGTAAATCTGAGGAGGTTAAGTGAAAAACACTATTACCTTTTTTGGTTTCTATCAATGTGGTAGCATAACTAAGTGGTTTTTCTTATGTGCAGTCTCTAATCCCATTCAGTGTGGTTAGTGCTAGAATTGTTTTTTATGATTTGTATCAAGTTGTTGAACACTTGATATGCAGAGAACTGTTTCAAGTAATAATGCCCAAGTTCTTTAGTTTGTGGGAGGCTGTTCATATGGATTTTCTTCTGCGTAGTTACTGTAGGTTCTGTTTCCTGTGTACAGGGTTTCTCAGTCTTCAGCAGAATTCAATACAGAAATCAGTGAAGATGAGCATTTCAGTCAGTATGTACAGTAGCCATAATGGTATGGCATAACAGTGTTAAGAGTATAAATTGCTGTACAGATAAAACTAGATCTGTGGTACGATTTTATTTTCTGGATAAAGCAGTTTTGCTGCTGAAATCTTCAAGCATTTGTTCATAACTGTGCTCCAGAATAAACAGGAAGATGCTGTATTAACTTCGGTATTTCTTCAAACATTTGTTGCATGCTCTTATTAAATTCTAAATACTGAGGCAAAATGCTAATAAATTGCTAACATTTAAAGACTTTTTTCCTAGCGTAGTTAGAGGGATTAGTAGTTTCTCATAGTACGCAGTGCATGTAGTTGAAAGGCAGCACGGACTGTTAACAACTTGTTTTTAATTACTATTTTTCTTTGGAAGGTGAAGGAGTGAACATAGCTAGCAATGAAACAAGGATAATTTCCAGGCTGCTAAGCAAATTGGTGCAACATGATGCCATAAATATGGATACAAATACTATGCACCTATCAGCACTGGTATCACAGAAAAATAGCATTAATGACATAGTACATTTTTTAAGCATGTCATTGTGTAAGTAGCTACAAAAAATGTATTATACATTGATGTTGAAACTGCGAAGTCATTATGTGAAAGAAACAGAGATCAAAATACCTTCTTGTACTGGTGTTTTGAACTGAAATAGCTTCCTGCTCAGAAAACGTTTCCACTTTGCAAAAAGAGAGTAACAGTTTAAGTTAGCCTTCAAACATTGTGAGATTATATTCTGTTTTGCTGTCAAGATTTAGGAAAGTAAGATAGCACTGAGGTATAAAGGTATCAGTGGCTGTCTAGTGTGAGATCTGAAGTAGCTTGTCATGTGGTTCTTCAGTAGTTCAGATATTTGGAGATCTTGTATAGGGGTGGGGGAACTGATCTTTTAAAATGTCTTGTCTCATAGCTTTTATCTTTTTTTTCTTTAAAAAACAAAACCCCAAAACGTAAGATGTGTTTCTTATGCATAAGCCATTGAAGTGCTGTGTCTCCTGGCAGTGTTTTGACATTAAGTAGTTTAAAATACTGCAGGTTGAACATTAATGACTTCATTAACTTTATTAAGTCTATTTAGTGAGCTCTCTCCATAGTTTACTTCTAGTTTGTTTACTGTCAGGAATGGAGCTAGACCAGTCAGTCAGTTTCCAGTTAGTTTTCCTGAGATTCTCCAGCAGCAGTGTGAGGCAGCTTGTTGTAGATCATCTGTCTGGCAGAACCTTTTCCTAGGATAGTAAAAATGGAGGTATTTTTGAGTGAAGTTAATGTTTCTATAATGAATTCAAGGTTCCTTTATGTGTACTGACTGGTTTTCCAACATAATCTCTGGTATTTTTCCTCTTTTTTTTTTTTTTTTTTTTTTTTAAGCCAAGCTACTCTTCTCACTCCTGTAACTAACCTTATCTGACATAGCAAAGAATTACAAAGCAGCTATATTTCATATTATAATATTATCCGCGAAACTCCGCAGTCTCTTACACAAAAGGTAACATCAAAAGTTTTTTTTTTTTTTCTCTAGACCTAACTCTTAAAGCTTTATATCCTGCTGCTGCATGAAAACACTGTTTGATATGAGACCTCCAGGATCACGTTTTCTCTGAAGTAGACAGCATCTTTTTCTTTTGCGAAGTTAATGGAGCTATATGAAAAGCAACATGAGTTACCAGGATGGTGTTTTTCAATCTATGGTTTGCAGACCCACTGCATAGAAAGAGTTGCGGAAGATAACAAAGAAGAAGGAAGTCTGTTGTTTGGAGATTTAAATTGGCTGCACTGAGCCTTCACCTTGTTCAGGAACTTTTTGTTTGTCTGTAAATGGAAAAGGTTGAAGACCACTGCCTTAAAGGAATTTTCATTATAGCAATTGTCCTTGTTGGTGGGCAGAAGTAAAATTATGAAACAAGAAACTCCAAGGAGGTCATGAAAACAATTGGCATTCATCGTTATGTACAGTGGAGCTCGTTTTGCTTATCTGCATTTATTCTTTCTTAGGACTTACTGCTATTTAGTATTTACAGAATGTGAGTAGGTTGCCCTGGATGAGATGTAGAGAGTCTAATTATATTTTCAAAAGTGTAGTGAGATAGTCTGTTTTGTGGTACTGGAACTTGAAAATGCATGTTTTTGCAGGTGTTAATTGCCAAGAGTGGGTATAGGAGACGTAGGGTACCAAATTCTGTTTGGTCTGCTATTACAGAATACTTTCAGTACTAGGCTGTATTTAAGGGCATCTGTAGCTTTCAATTATAATTCCATTATAATAGTCACACTGACGTCATTCGTAAACAGGGACATTAAAGGAAATTCCAGATGTTCAGGTACTTGTAGCTGTAAATATTTCAGGAGACTTTTCTTCCAAACTTCTTTTTCCCTGATGGGAGAGTTCTGTGAGCTGACAAGACTTGCTGTTTGGCCCTAGTGATGAATCAGCTGGAATAAAACATAAAGGAGTTGACGAATACCTCTCACATTATGTTTAATATGTGTTGGTCCATGTATGGATCTTGCCTACATAATCAGTCCATTCTTTAAATCAACGCCGAGTATGTAGTCTTAATTCCTAATGTTCTTTCAGGTGGTTCTAGGAAATAATCAGAACTACTGTAATTCAAACCTGCATTGCATTTGAAGGTTATAAAATTGTGTTTGGAAAACTATGTGATTTACAGCTAGCATTCAGTTTAATTACTGATTGCTTAACTTGTGTGGTGGGTTTGCACTCTTTCCACTTGTTAGTTTGTTCCTGAAAGAGGCTGTTCTTAAACTAACTGGAATTTGTCACTTAAGTTTTTATGTGGTAGTTTTCTCTTTAAGAGTACCTTAAGCTTTTTAATTCTGTAGGAGGCAGGGATCTTGGCTACCAGACGGGTAAAATAAATATTAGTTTTGTGTTAATGCTCTCTGCCTGTTCCTAGGCTGCGCATGTACTCGTCCTGTCCTCCCCCTCCTCCTGCAGTAGGGAGAGGCGGCATCCCTCCGTCAGCACCGGGGAGGTTACTCTGCTATGAACGTCTGTAGGGACGAGATCTAGTAGGATTAGGGGTCGTTTTATTTCTGGTATAATTAAAAAGTATGCAGGGGATTGGTACAGCTGTAAAGCTTCCGGGGGGAAGGGGAGGGGGAGTCCTCTGCAGACCCCATGAATCCAGCAGGTTTTAATGCAGCAACATTCACTGTTCTTACTGTGGTGTTGGTGGGCTGCACTTAAGCTGAAATGTTCTGGTATTGAATGAAGAATATTTTCACGCAGCTCAGAAATATCAGGTTTTAAATTTAAATTTCTTTCGTAATAAACTGTATTTTGGTTAATTCTGTAGATCCTCACAAAGCAGTGATTGTTCTCTCATCATAGTTACTGTTAGAAAAGCTCCAATCTCAGCTTTTGCTGTAGTGGCAAGGGGTTAACACTGATGTTGCATTATCTTATCTAGCTGATAATTTCATCCAGAGGTCCCGGAAGTTGGTGTGCCAATTGTTAGATGCACTGGGCTGTGAAGTAATCGGGACTTCAACTAGCAAATACCAAGCTATTGTATTCAATAAAGTTAAGTTGAAATCAGCTTTCTGTGCTGCATTGCAGTAGAAAGCAATTAATTAGTGTGACAAGGTGCCTTTTTTTTCTACCAAGAGAAACTTTCCAATATTATTCTACAATATTAACAAATGTTTAGCAGTTTTCCTTGAAATTTAAATTTAATTTTATAGTCTTACAGGCTAAAGAGCCTTTGGTTAACTTTGGTTTTTAGAATTGATGTTTACGGAATAGTTTCTGAGATTATTTCTCTGATTTGCACTGATGCTAATGGCATGTAATACGTCAGTATTGTTAGTCACTGAAGTCTAAATGTGTCACATGAAATGAGATGGGTGTGCCATTGATTTGGTGTACAACATCTCGATCATGCAGGATTTAATAAGTTCTGATGTGTGCCTATGATTTACTTCATTTTTGAAGTTCTACCAGTTAAAGATCAGAGATTTATAGTGTAACAGTTTACGTCCCAAAAGGCATGTTCGAATTTACCAGAGCAGCGTTAGTATTTCCAGTGTTGATACCTTCACTTACGTGGTCGCAGTAAGAGAATTGAGACGACATCACAGGAGAGGCTGGCTGTTGAGACACGGTAGCTTTTACTAGATATGAGTTGCTCTTCGGATAGCAAAGTATTTTTGAAAAGCAGTGTGAGAGAAACGCATCTTTTGAGATGCAGCATTGGTTGTACAACTGGGTAGTAGTTAAATAAGCTAACGTGGGCAATTGTCATACTGTGCGTAGTGCTTATAGTTTGCTTACCTCTTAATACAAGTTGATTACCTCACAGTTTGAGTAGTACAGTTAATTATTTGACATCCTATAATTATATTCTTGTCCTTTTTTTTACAAGAACACTAAGATTAATTTTTTTCTTCTGACTTCATATTGTCTTCATCACTTTAGTGTAATTTAAAGTTTTGCATCCCATGAAGCACAAAGCAATAAGAATTTAACTGCCACGCTTCATAAAGATTTGGCATGTGGCTTTTAGCTCATACTCATGTTGATAGCTATCATTTTGCTGCTTTGAAATATCAGAGTTCCCAGTCTGTGTTTCCGGTAGTAGATTATTGCTTTTAAGAACAACTTGTATATTTCGTGCTATTTACCTCAGGTAGCATTGTGTGAAAAGAAGCAAAATGAAGACAGGGCATTTGTTTTAATTCTTTGGGGAAAAAGGGCGCTAAAACACATTGTGTAGTTTGCTTGAATTGCATTATCTCCTATCAGTTCAGTAAGAAGAGAGCAAGATTCAGGATTTTCTTTCAGATGAGTTTCTAGGCCTGTCCCAAAAACATTGGGGGGAAAAAAAAAAGTATATGAGTTTGCATGGGGAAACATCAGTAGAAATTTGAATTCAAAAAAGAGTTGTACGAAAGAGCCCCTTAACGTGAACAGAAATGTACAGAGTTCTGTAGTGTGTTTAATAAAATGTATGAAATTGTCTCAAAATTTCTGGTGTGTTTTTTTTAGAAAGGAGTGCAAGACATGTGAATGTGTAGTCAATATGAGGGACTGATTTTGCTTTCAGGAATGTTTTGATTGATGGAAGTAGACAAGTTTAATGCCAAGATACTTGTTTGTAAACTATTGACTTCTAAAAACACTTATAATAGGACGCAATGGTGGTTTTATTGAAAAAGTTGAACTAAAGGTACCACCTGTGAAGAACTTCCTCTGAGGTATACCCATGGTTAGGGCTTTTTCATCTGAGTGATAGGTCCTTGCATTGCATCGGAGACGCTAATGTCTGAATGGATGTGATGGCTGCCTCAGAACGATGCTGCTGTTAGCAGTGAAAAATGTCTTCCTTATGATTCTTGTGCAGCAGGCCGTGGAGTGCAGCACATTTTTATAATAAAGGTGATGAATTTAATCGCAAACTGGCAGCCAAATGGAAATTGCAGACCTTGATACTGGGAGAAAATTGCCTATAAAGCAACTCCTGAGGGAGCAGGCTTTAAATTTATCCACCCATTTCGACATTGAGGAGAACATAGGAATTGCAGGGTATTTTGCTTGGCCTGTTTAGTTCAGATGGATGATGCTTCAGTCTTCCTTTATTTAAGAACTAGATACAGTTTGTTAAAAGAATGACCTTGTTGCTGAAACTTTACATGTTAAGGCTTTTGGAAAAACCTATTCCCTTACTTTCTTGAAACTTGCTCCTGTTAGTAGGACCTAATACGAATAATGAACAGAACTTATCAACTTGCCATATATACCAGGTTTAACCCTAGTGTCATTTGAGATTTAAAAAAAAAAAAGTGCATGCATGTATTTGAAGGCTGTTTGCAGCATTACACTGATGTGAGAAGCAATGTTATAAGTGATTTAACTGGTCTTGAAGTCGTCCCACTAGGAGCTGTGGAAGTAGGATGCTTCTTCTAATATGTTGTAGCATAATTTGTGATAGAGGGACAGCATTTTTCCAAGTTGTTGATGCTGATACAATTCAGCAACTCCTAATTGCTCTTTAGTTTTTAATAGTATTCAGTGTTGATGTTCTTATATGGTAATTAGGAACTGAAATTACAAATAAAATGCCTATTTATGGAAAGTACTATATTAAGGAATGTTTTGACTTTTTTAATTGGGGAACTTAATGAAAGATGATATAGATATCATCTGTACAGAGAACTAATCTCAAGTAGATTCATTTAGAAATAGGTGCTTTGGGTACCTAACTGAGCCTTTTCACTACAGTGCTTTTGAACAGTTCTTTTCAGTGCTTTGAGAAGTGACCATCTTTCAAGCAGAATTAAGAATGAATAGCTTTGGAGTTTTTCAGTCTTTATGGTGAAGAGAATAGGAACATTTAACAGTAATACTTCATGTGTGGAATTTGGAAGAATCTGGTAAGTGTATTTCCAAAGATTTCATTGATTCAGTTTCTACTCTTAAATGAAATCAGAAGTATGGTCTGTGCCAGAATGATTCCCTTGGTTATATGTTCCCTAAATATGCTGACAGTGGTAATCCTCAGTTGTGAATAACTAGTCCAGAAAACCTTCACCAACCACCACAAAATTTTCCCAAATTCCTAAGGGTAAAACATTGCCTGATTTCTGTTATACAGGGTCTTCTCCTTTCTCGTTCACAATTTACCTTTGTTCTGCCCTCCAGAAAATCAGCTGTTAACAATCCTGGTAGACTTAGTGGCTTTTTAAAAATGAAAACCTTTCTAAGAGGTAGTACCCTTTATTACTAGTAGGCATTAGGATTATTGAACAATTATGTGGGGAAAGCAGTTCAGTCTAATTACTGATAGTTGTCAGAAGTCTGCCCTTCACCGTTTCTGAAGTTAATGACTGGCTTGTTCATATTCCTTTGCTTCAAGTATACGGTTACATCAAGACAAAATGAATGGTTGACAAGTTCTTAAATGTGTTTCACCATTTTGGATTATTTTTATTTTGAAATCTGATGTCACAGGAAAATAATGTCCTAAATTGCTTGAGAAATAGGCAATAGGATTTATAACTATAGGATTTATAACCCATATTAAGTTAAGCTAATCTTCTGAAAGAGCAGTAGACTTTAATGAACACATACACTTGATTTCCAGGATTTATCAGAGGTGGGACCGACATTTCCTTAGAATTCTTCTTTTCACTCCTGGTAAATAATTTCTGATGTTTACGGATATTCAGATTTAGATGGTAGATTTTAGTCGGGGTCCTATGCTTTTTATTGTCTTCTGACCTGAAAGCACTTGAAGGTACCCATTCAGTTGGGCAGAATGTGTAGGACCTGTTTGTTAGGTAAAAATGACTGGAAAGCTTTGGAGAGAAGTTACGGTTTTGGTGTAGTAGCTTGGTGATGCCAAAAGGAGGTTCTTGTTGGGGAAGTTGTCCCCATTATTTCCTTTCTCTAAATTCTGGCCTTCAGTGGATTCTTCGATGGTCTGTTTCAGCTCATGAATGTGAAATAAAGCAAATCAAGTAAACAGAGAACAGGAATAGTCTTCTGCTCGATTAGTGAGTTGAATTGGCTCACTAAAGCAGAGCTCGTGTGGGTGTGAAGCAGCTCCATAGCTGTGAGTAGGGAGAATGATGGTGATGCCTGCATTTCCACAGCAACAGTGTGCTCCTTCAAAGAAAGGAGAATTGGTATGGCAATGCTGTCTTTTTGGAGTAATGCCCTTCTGATAGTCCAGGTTTCTGATTACTTCTGGACTTTTCTTAAAATTCAGCAACTTTTTAATGCTTGCCATGCTGCTCAGAATAATGTGCTCTTTTTTTTTTTTCTGAATTGGTACTGTTTAGCCTTAGTATACTGTCTGAGAGCTCATCATTCGTTTCATGCAATTTTCTTTGCATATAGCATTGACTTTTTAGTCTGCTGCATTCTGGGTTCCAGTGCTCACAGAGTCACTATCTGTTCTAACATTTCATAACTTTCAAAAGCATTGTTAACTGCAGCCTTACCTTTCATTCATAGTTCAGCTTCTGTTCTGCTCTGCTGACTGAATTTGTAAAACTCAATTTTCAATTTGTATGTAGTAAGTACATATACTTTGAAATAGGGCCTCTCATGGTTCTCAAGTTTAGGAATTGATCCGAGAAACAGCAACTGGACCAAAATATGTTAGATTTTGAGAAGTATTCTATTCTGAGAAATTTTATGAAAAACTTTAAGGAAAAAATGTAGTTTTTTTTTTTTTTAACAACTCAAGAGAACATTAAAAACAGTCTTAAACTTTTTATATTCTTAACCAAATGTGGAAGCTGTGTTAGCAGTAAATTCTTTCAGAAAGAGGAGGTTGTTTATTTAGTATTGTTTACATAAGTCAGGGAACTAACTAAAACATTGAAGTGGCTGTGTGTGAATCTGTGGAATTAGACTTGCCTTTTGGTTATTTTTCTTGCAAGAATGGAAGATTGAGGGAAGAAGATGAGAAACGATTTACTTCCAAGTTGTACTGATTGCTGCTACTTCTGTAGGTAGGTAAAACTCAGTTTATTAACATCCAGGAGAAAAAAAAAAAAAAAAAAAAAGGAAATTTTATCAAGTTTCTCAAACACAATGTATGTGATTCACTATCTTGAAATAATTTCATAAAGTCTTAGTAAATATTATAAATCTTTTGCTTAATTACACTGTGCTGTGTTGATCTTGCTGCAGAATATGGTCCTATACTGGCAGCAACTGAACATGTATTTAGGATCTCTTCCTGGTATTGGAAATTCTGAAGAGGTGTCCAGATATCTCAAGATTTTTTCCTCTTTTATCATGTAATGAGCAATATCTCCATGCTTCTCTTTAATTTCATGACTGACCTAAAGGGGATACATTGCAGGAAACAGAGGTGGTTCCCAAAAACGTTTTCTTGAACTTACTCCCTGAGGAGTTGGGGGTTCATTCCAGCCGCTTACATAAATGGGATGCAGACCTTCCAGTTTGGGTTCCTGTTTGAAGTACACAGCTACAACTGAAGAACTTTGCAGTTCACTGTGGTTTTGATTTTTTTTAATTTTTTTTAGAGGAGCCCTGACAAAGGTTGACTTTCAAAGCTCAAAAAAAAACATGCCAGCTTAGATTTTTTCATTCAGTACTCATGACATTAATGAGGAAAGCTTAAGAGAATTTACGTAAATATTTCCTGGCAGGCTCAAATGTATTCAGCATGCAACCAGGGTTTTTTGAATGGTAATTATAACTTGTGTTACTGGTTGTATTTCTAGTTCCTTGCTACGCTGTGTGAAGCTCTATAAACTTTACCTAGAGTGTTTCTTGGTACTTTCAAGAACATTTTCTGGTGTGATGGTCTGGCTTCATTTTCAGTAAGAAAATCATGTTGAAATGAGTTAATGAGTTTTTAGAATATCGGTAATGGTGAGAGAGGACCCCCAAACCCTTCTTCTTCTACTCATCTGTTCAGTGAAGGTGTTTTTGTATTTTTTCTTCTCCTTTTCTCCCCCAGTGTAATTGAAAGCAGTCAAGCTCTGATCAGATGCTCTGCAGGTCTAGTGGCAGGATGGGATTGACTATTTGCCTATGCTTTTTTCTGTATCCTTCAAACATGATTTCAAAAGAGAATTGTGTCCCCCTGCAGCCAGTACATGGGAACAGGTGATGGAAAAGAAGAGTTAAAGGGGAAGAGAGAATAGCAGAGAATATAAACCTGAAAGCCTTTGACTGCTTTTGTACTCAAAGCTTATAAAAACAAGTCTTGAATGTTAAATGGGGGAAGAAAATTAAACTTGCCTATTTCCATTCAACATAGTAGGTGTTAAAATTTTATTTCACTTCTGGTAATGTAGTCTCGGCTGTATGCCATTTGTAGTTGTACATGGCTGTGGTTTAATGTGCAGTGGCTCGTCTATGCAGGCAGAGCATTGTTTTGGACAATTAAAGCTGGAATTGGTAGTGTAAGTTGGTGCATAGTTGAGACCTCATCTTGGTTCCATATTAAAAGTTGGCTGCATCTTAGCATAGTGGTGGCAGTTTTCTTCTTAGTTTATTTCTCTGAATTGTCTGAGACAAACTGTGAGACAAAGTTTAGGTAGTGACTATGAGAAAGCTAGCACGTGTGATGTTTATTTCACTGTAGTATTTGGTACTGAATACTGTCACACTGAAAAGAAAAATACTTTTATATGATACCAGCGATTTTACTATTTTTAATATGCAAATTGAAATCTTATTTCAGTAATCTAGAAAAAACACTGGTATGTTTCTTACGAGCATGTGAATTGGGTAACTTCAGTCAAAGCTGCAGTGTGACCTCTGAAATGTGCCACACTGTCATAGCTTTTTTTCCTCATCTGCCCATTCTCACCTGAGAAGGCCATATAGTTTCAGCTGTCAATTCCCATGCATCTGGGGAATGGGCTTGAGAGAGCTGTCTCACTTATGTGCAATTACTTTGTTTCCTTCTGAAATTCCTGCTTTAAGGCCATCTTTTGATTTTTGTATTACAGAAAAAGTCAGGAAGATGCTGTTGTACAAGAAGTCTGGTGCTATAGTTGTGTCTGGAGGTGTAAGGGAAAGTTGGGTGGGAACTAGAACTTTCTGAAAAACTGAAGGAATGAAGAAATAAGGGACTTGAATGTGGAGAAAGGATACTTAAAGGGTAGGAGAGGGTTTGAGAGGAGATGAACAGGCAAAAGCATATGTCTGAGCGGAAACTGTATTCGAGATCCTGGAGTAAACCCAAAGTTTTGGAGTCTGGCCATGTCTTTGCTGTCAGGAAATATCTGTGAAACCCAGAGGCAAATTGTCTCATTCCTTCTCTGCTGCTGGACAGTATCTTCTGCTCCTGTCAGTTAATACCTTATTTCATGTGGCAGAAGCCTTTGAATCTAAAGATGCTAGCTAGCTGACTGGTTGAATTTAGCAAGTTGCCAGATAGGAGCACAGTTGTTTTGTGGTAGTAAAACTGATCCCTAAGATGCACACAGATGAGGACTTCCAGGCATGCTCTTTTTTACCTCACATGAAGAGTGATGTTTCTGATACTGGGATCAGACAGTGGTTCTCTGGAAAAAAAATAATAGTAAAAGAATAAAAAGTAGTTGAGAGTAAGCACGAGACCTCTTTTTGTGAAAGAAGTGGTATCCCACCACCACGCTAATGGATTTGTGTGACTGTTACAAGTGACTTGTAGAACAACGATGAGCTTATTAAGGAAATTGAGTAAGTAAGGAAAAAGAAAAATTATGTTTTTGCTTCATGAATAATAGCCACAATTACCTGAAAACTTGTCAATTATCAAAAATACGTTGCTTAACCAAGTGTTTGTTATGCTGTGTGTGCATATTGTGCAAGAGCGTGCTGTCTCAAAGTAAACTTTCTGTAAAAACAAAACCCAGCCAAAACAACAAAACTTTTTATGTAGCGAAGTTTTATTTCATAAAGGGTCTGAATGAGTATTGAACATGTTCTCATGCTCTTAATTGCTTTGTTGTCGTATATTGCTTTTTTTTTTTCAGGTAAAGCATACCAAAACATGCTGTAAGCATTTGCAGTTTTCAACTTCAAAAGTAAACGTACACTGGATTTTTTAACAAATTGTCAAGCTTAGGATATGTATTAGTTGTCTTGAGTATATTAAGGGAAAAAAGGCAGTTTGCAAGCACTCTTTTAGTTTTGTTTATGGTGCTTCATAAGATTGTTGATAAAAGTCTACTTCCCAGAAAAGTGATTCTTTAATATTCTTCATAAAATATCTCTTGGTCTTGAAAAAGGGAATATTATCTTGAAGAGGCAAACTGTAGACCATATTTATCGATGTGGAAAGAAGAATGATGCTTATTCTTGAAGACTATATCTCATTGATGTGTCTTAAGGCAGGGTCTAAATATCCAGTAATTAAAATAATTGTTACTGATTAACAGTAACAGTTGTGGTTTTGAATTCTGAAGAATGATTTCAGTAAATTGAAGGCATTGTTTCCATCCTTTTTTTTTTTTTTTTTTTTTTGGAATTAGGATTGTATGAGAATATTGTCATAGGTCTCAGGACAGATAAATTACTCTAAAAAGTCAATGGTAATCTGTCAAGAAATATTCTTCGCTTTTCTGGAGAGAGTGCAATTAATGCCTTTGAGGAAAGATTGTGGGTTTTGTTTAGATCAGTTTTAGCTGATTGCTGTTGTGACAGCCTACATAGCTACACGTGACTACACCACCTAGAATCTTGTGGCAAAGGACACAATGCAGCTGTGAAGTGGTGCACTTTATGAAATATCGTCAGGGTAGTTCTGACTTGTACTGGCCAAAGTGCAGAGGGTGGCTTGGACAGGGGCTATTTTATCTACCAAGGCAGGATTTCAGTTTGCTCATCTGCCTAATGTGGACCTGGTGTTGCATGCCAATCAGGTACTGTACATAAGGCAGAAAAGAAGGATGCTCAGTAGGTGCAGTCTAGTCTACTTTATTCTGAATAGTAATATGGAATTAAAAGTAATATCACTAACCAAATGCTTATTACTCTTCACAGAGTAGTCAAGCCATGTGTAGCATCATTATTAATGAAAGCTCTTTTACGATTGAAGGCAGTGAGCATGGTTCAGCCTATTGAAAGGAGAATCCACTTAATCATAGCACAGGTAATGGAGTTTTTGAAAAGTGAGGAGCATCTGTTGATCACAAAAAAGGAGCAGAATCTGAATCTATCTGTACCTTGATAGTCAATGGGAACTTGTCATAGTATAAAAGATGCTGCTCTTAATGGAGGATTCTTTTGTAGTTGAGCTTCACTTTTTCTTGAATCAAATTTTAAAAGATGGGGTAAGTATGTTTTGATATACCCAGCTGCGGTTTGTGTTGAACATTCCATTTGCTATGTGGAATAAAAATATATTTGTAATGTTTTTATAGGGTAAATAACTAGTATGTTTTAGTGCAGCAAGAGAAACTTAAGTAGCAATTTTCATGTTTTTTACTTTGTCGGAGGTTGATGCATTAGTGGTAGTTGATTCTCTTCATTAAAGTTTTGCTGGCTGTGCACGGTTAGAAAGAGTTAGTTGCCTTGCTGATTTCCTGCCTGCTGGTATTGTGTTGAGTCAGATGGCTGAACTAATGCAGAGGACAAAAGGATGGATAACAGTAAGATTAGTATATTCATACGTCTCTTCGTTTTAACTCATGTTTGGGTTTGGGAAAATACTCAGGTTTAGTAAAAATGACAATTGCAAACATTGGCCTATTTTTATTTGTTTTTTAACCTTGAAGTTAGGCCTCAGTTCATGTAAGATTTAGTTTGCTTGTTGCCAGGTTTCAGTTCCCTGGAGAGCTGTGTTTACATAGGTATATTTGTCTTGTAGAAGATTATTCAGGTGTATGCATTTGCACTGAACACAAGCACGCTTCCCCCCCCCCCCTCCCTTTAGGTTGATGAAAAATGAGCAGCTTTTCAAAGCTGACTGCTTATCTTAATCACTTCAATGTGAAATTGAAGTTGTTCAGCAGTTGTAATAGGGAAACTAAGACTTTTTTTTTAGTACTAGTTTCTTTATATACTACCCAGCATAAATACAAGCGTTTTTTCATCCTTTTAGTATCTTGGTTAGTATTTAGTCCTGCCATAATAATACTAACATTTTTCACTTGTTATGCTTCTCATATGAAGTTCTGTTTTGCTTGTATGATTAACTATAATTTGCAGTAAGGTAAAATTTTAACTATTAGCATACATAGTGCTTTTAATGGATTTGTTTTAACACTGGTGCTTAAAATAAAAAGGTGTTCAGTAACATAAGCTTACATATGATAAGAGTGGATCACAACAGTTTGATACAGAATTATGTGTGCGACCTGTCTGTTTTATTGTAATTTAAAGACCGTGCAAAGAATTCCTTTCCCAAGCTATTAATGATATATTGTTAAACCAGAACATGACCATTTTCAGTGTATTTTCCCCTACACCATTACTTATAACAGTAGGTTGTTCCAGAATCACATCTCTCAAATTCAGATTATTTTTCATTGATAAACTTAACCTGTGGACAGTTTAAATCTGTGTAAATTTATAGCAGATGTTGCTCTTTAAACTCCCATACGGGTGACAGTTATCAGCGTATGGCAATGAGCAATCCTCTCCTGTTCACTTGTGTTTGTTGTTTTTTTTTTTTTTTTCAAGCCAGTCTCTTTATTTCTTCCTTGTATTTTTACACAAATGCCCTTCCATATCTTCCATAGTGTTTTATACCAGAATTGTATAGAGCATTTTAATAGAGTCGTTCATGTAATTCTTCCATTCTATTTGAAAATACCACACAGAGCTACATCGGTTAAGGTGCTTTCTGTTCTGCTGTCATTGGTGTCTCCTGGCTGGTTTGTGATTGGTTCATGTTTTCCTCCTGTCAGTTTCAAACAATGTTCTTTATTGGGGGGGACCTTGTGTTTTTTTGCACAAAGGTATTGTTATTCAGAGTGAGATTCCACTTTCACTAATTCATTTTTAGAGATTATTTAGCTCATCCTTTATGACATTTTATTTCAGCTTTGGTCAACCTCCTTTTATGTAACTCTACTTTTAGCACAGCTGTTGTCACTTTATTTTAGGTTGTCCTTTGAAGAGCCTTTCCAGCAATTTAGCTAAATTCCATGCAGCGTTGCATATGAAACTCAAATTAGCACTGCTCTGTTTTTTTCAGTACTCTCTCTTACAGACTGTGCTAGACTAACAAACTAACTTTGGTAAATTTCTATTATGCTTTAGACTTTTGCTCTGATACTTCAAATTTTTCAACATTATCTGAAATTTGGCAGAGACTAATGTATCTGACTGGAATATTCTTGAAACTAAGCTTTGGAGCCTTTTTCTGCATGAACATCTGCTTATTGTAAGTCTAACTTGGTTTCCAGTTTTTACTCTCTTTCCAACATTTATCTTTGACCTCTTCCATTCAGATTTTGCTAACAAACTGTTACCTCATCCATGTCAGCTATTTTGAAATCTAAGTTTAAACAAAATTTGTGGATCTTCTGTTAGTTCAAGGTTTATAACTTGATTTGATGGCAGTCTCCTCTGAAGTCTTTTCTATGTACTGAAGCCAAATTTATAACAACTTAGACTTACCAATCAAGTTTTTCAAGAACTGTTCAGTTTGTCACAAAAGAATACTTGCCTGCTGCTATACTAAGAGTTGATGTTTGCAAATTAAGCTTTGTAACTTAATAAGTAGTACAAGATATGTTGGGCGTATATAATCTTTTACCACAGATGGGAAATACTTGATTTAGAGCTGTGGATTGGTCAGTTGTGGCATCAAATTTCTTATGTTGCATTGTTACTTATGTATTTAGTTAATAAAGTCTTCCCTGTGATTAAGTGGAGATTTTTGTTTATGTACTGCCTAACTCTGGGAAGTCTTCCAATTCTCAAAGTTTGTTTGAAGTTACATCATGTATCTTGATAATGTCTTTAATATCAGAGCAGTGCAATAGTTGATGTATTTAATGTGGTAGATGACTAACTTGTTGATGTCAGTGTTAGCACTTGTCAACCAGAATTTTTTCCTTTCTTTTTATCTCGTGATTAACAGCCGCATTTTCATGTCAGCATAGGGCAGTGCAAGGCAAAACCATGTGATAGGGAGCAGCGTGTTTAAAAATTGAGATTCTGTTACTGTTGTACATGACCAGCTTAAAAAAAAAAAATATGGAATTAGGAACTTGTCTGGCCTACGCAAATGGGGTAGATTCCAGTTGAAGTGATGGAAGCCATCAGGTCATCAGCCTCTTAGGAAATTATGCTTTGCATATGCAGAGACGTTGCTTTTATAAATAGTGGAAAAACATAGTTTTGATAAGGTAGCACGTTAGAATTAGAGATGTTCACTTTATAACTGAGTCATTTGCTCATTAAACATTTGCTTTCTTGCTTCTTGGTGTTTCATATATTGCAGTATTAGGTTGGTTCCTCATTTAGTAAACATTGGTCTCAGTTTCTAGTTATCACAGGTACAAAAACTTAGTGCCAAAATCCATGGTGATAAAAGCTCTTCATCAGCATCTTAATGGCAGTATAGTGCAACTTTTTTATAAGGAATGCATAATTGTAATTAATTCTTCATGACTAATTAGCTAATGCTGACTATGCTTTTTACTCACTGATAAAGAATTATGGATCCTGATGTATGAGGAGGTCACTGCGTGCATAGATTGTAGAATGTTGCCTTTTATGACAAGGAGAAGACAAAGTTCTGTGAAAAAAATAACATAGGATTTGCAAATTCATTTTCCAGCAACTCTTGGTTTCTTTATATTAGTGAGAGTTTTATGTTGCTTCGGATTGCCTTTGTATGTGGAGGATGTGGGAAGTTTTGGCTTTACTAAAACAGTTGTTGAAACAAGAAGATTCCTGTGACTTCATGGTGTTTGAAGAGTTGATTGGTTTTGGGTGGTCAGAAAAGTTTAAAAAAAAAAAAAAAAACAACACTCACCCCATTCATACAAAAGGCAAAGAATGCATTAGCAATTCTAGTATTTTTTTGACGTTGTTGTGGAAAGTGGTTGTGGTTGGTGGCCAAAAGATTGACAGAATAACCTACACGGCCTTTCTGTTTTTCTCTGAAAAACGGTCAGTGTCAGGATGCACTTTGGAAAGCAGGAGGGAATATAATGGTGCTGCTACTCAGTTATTTCCAGTAGCTTTTGTTAGTAGCTTTCATTGCTTGACTTCTCAGGTCAAGTACAAACAAAACTGGCATTTAAGTAACTCCATCAGAATCCTAGTTCTTCTCCAGTGAATTCAAAACTGATTATTTTTAAGGGTCTAAAGCAGGAATTGATTTAAATTAGTTCGTTTAGCTTTAAAGGTTGTGAAATAGTATATTGCCTTTCAGGTACTCCTTGTACATACTCATGGGATAGGTTAGTGTGTGGGATTTCTGTGCTGGTAGATAAGAGCGGGTTACGATGAGGATTAGGCTTTTGTTTTCTGAAGTGCTCGGCATGCTTTCTGAGTGAGTGCAGGTCTTACTTTATCTGGAGAGCATCCCATTCCGTAGTTTCTCAAGACAAATACAATTTATTTCATTTGCTGAAGATACCTGTAGAAATTGGTCAGCAATTGCCTTTGTTATGAATGGGAGGGTTTGAATGTAGGGGACATGGAACAGTGTTTCAAGGGCACTGTATCTTCTGTTAGACAGTCTCGGGGAAGAGGAACTGCATTGTAGACCTTTCAATCTGCATTGCTCACAAAGAGTGATTTCAAAAGCAGTAAACCAGGGTAAAGATTTTTTGTTGTCTAGAAAATACCGATCTGGTGAACTAAAAACATGGAAATGTCAATTTGAGCTGATACAGTTTAGCTGATTTTTTTTCTTTTAAATGGCAACAAATAACACTTTTATTTAAATCTCATGGAATGGATGGCTCCTTTCTTCTGTTCATGATTAGTAGATTGTGTTAGTGCTGATTTTCCTGCATCAAAGGCATCTGAGTTGTTAATAATTGTGGTTAGTGAATATTTGATTCCAGCTAATGGCTGGGAGGGGCAGGGGGAAACTAGAATAAGTGTGGCAGTGTGGTGTATGCATAACCACGCTACTTGTAATTAACTATTTCGGCAACTTGCTGTCAAGGGAACTACAGTAGTGCTTTGTAATAATTAAGCCTGATATTAATGTGATCATCTAGATCCACTTCAAAGGTCATGCTGTGCTGATGGACTTAACCTGTGGAAAAATTTTGGAAGGTGGCACTGCTAATCTAACCCATGTTAGGAAATTTCCTAACAGGCAGGATGGTCTATGCTCACGTACTCCAAGGTGCTGTGTAAGCTTGGTCTAGTAGTGCTGACACTTAACAAAAAAGATGAGTATTCTGGATTCATTTTCCAGATACTTAATGCTGACTTTTGAAACACTGCATTTCTCTGACTCTAAGAAGTTTATTTTAGACGTGCTGTTTTCTCTCTACTAGCTGATGATTCTCTTGGAGAATCTTTCAGTTCTGCAAAGATACTCATTGGTTGGGTGCGCAGTGTACATCAGCTGATAGGAGATGTTAGCTGAAGATGGCCAGCAGACCGCTGAAAGGCTCATTTAACACTCTGGTTAGGAACTTTTAAATCGAGGAACTCTTAAATTGATTTTGATGTTGTTAAAGATGCTTATTTTTTGGAGCGCAGTAGTGGTACGTGAGGAGACAAAGAACTTCACCTCAAATATATAGCTTTTAGAGTTTACCAAGAAGATGAGACTAAATTTGGTCTCTTTTATTTTATTTTCTCAAGTTTGTATTGTGTTGAATAACATAAATGCAAATTTTAGGAAGTGGCAACAGGTGCATAAGACATTTTTAGATCTTCTAGTTTATGTCAGTGTCCAACATCATGCTCTAAAAAAAAAACTGCTGATGTATGAAAGTTTGTCAGAAGTGGACGGTTTTCTGCAAAGTGTCTGTTTTCTCAGCTTTGGTGCTTCTTGATCGTTTTTCCCTAAATCTTCCTTTGTATTAGTTTCTGAAGGAAAGGCAAGAATCTTGTTTGCCTAATGCTCAGGCATTCCTCTGATAAATAGCAGTGGGTGAATAAATACCTGTGCCAACATTTTAGTCTCTGTACTGATGATGCATGTTGGGTGCAGGTCCATGTGGCACAACATTAAAAATTACTTGGTTCTTTGCTAGCACTGCTATTTCTGCTGCATCAGCAGTAGCAGCAAACAGCAATACTGCTAACAGTGAAGACTGTTAAAATTGTGATGAATAAAAACTACTATTTCTTTGCCAAGTAAGCGTATTAAAGCTGCTAGATTAGAAAACACGAGTTGTGATGTTCCACCAATAATAAAGCACTTAAAAGCTTTCTTTTGACATTTATACAAAGAGAAAAGATGAGCATGCTGTATTTGCTTTTGAAATCAGTTTGATGCAAACCTTACAGCTGCCCAAAACAGAGAGTTTTGCAGGTTCTTCTAGAAAAAGAAATGAGTGAATTTTGATACTGTGGCTACTGACAAATTGTTGAAAGTGCTGACCACTTACTGTTGGAGTGACAGTTTAATCATCAAAAAAGTACTGCTAGATTGAGCTCAGAGGAACAAAGGAGAAGAAATTAGAGTTTTGACAAGGCATTAAAGGATGAGTTGAAATCTGAAATGCAGATGTTTGTGTGTGTGAGAGAGAGACTGCTGCATGGTTGTCCTATGCCATGTTCTCAGTGACGATGCCCAGAATTTACAGTTTGTTCTTCAGAGATGAGGTGCTGGTGAACTTAGTGTGCAAATGGGATAGTGTCACCTTTTTTTTTTTGGCTCTTGTTCTAATTTTGCATAATAAGTTGTACTTACATTTGCTATGTGCCGTGTCAGCAAAGGAGTGGAGAACATTACCAAGAATGAGAAGGAATGTGAATCAGTTGTTTTTCCAGCCTGCCCTCTCAGCTCAATGAATGCAGATCAGCACATGAATTTAGGGGAACTATGGAGGTGCTCTCTGGTAGCTTTCAGAATTTTTAATCTTTCACAAAAATCACTGTGGAAATACTGAAAGCATCGTTTGCATTTTGTTCTTTGTGTCGTGGTCTGAAAGAACCAAATTAGCTGTAAGAATGATCTTTTCCTGTCTAACGACATAAACTTATGCTGTGCTTCAAAGTTTGGTGACACTAATATGTCAGGCATAACTTGATTTCTGTGAGCAGATGCAAACCTGAAACTGAATGTTCTATGCATCGCTAAGATCCAAGAACCTTATACATTTGTGGCCATATAAACATAGCTTTTTTTTGTCACTGTTCTTTTTAAAGATTTAACTTCTTAAAATTTGCTCATATATTTTTTTTTTTATGTGAAACTAGCTAATGATTGAGAATCTTAAAGTCTGTGGAGCTTTGGGTCTTCAAGAATGTATGGTGATTTGTGGTAGATAGTGAATATTTTGATTACTTCTGGATCTCCTGTTGACTGTGGCTGTTGGTTTGTTCCACCTCCATTTGCTTTGCATTGTAAAAATTAAGAGTGACAGAAGTGACTCTTCTGTGACAGAAATGTTAAATTCTGTGTGCAATAAAGGCTTATGTTGTGTTAGACTTAGAAAAGGATCGTAGGCTGAGAGCTGCATTGATTTAGTTGTCTAAATGGCTGTAGCTAAACCGAGGCAATTGTTAACCACAGAATATTTGTTTCAGTTCTTCAAATTCTAGTTTAAACTCCAGTGAGGAATTTGTTTAAAAACAGTGTAGGTCTGATTTTTTTTCAAAAGATAAAGCTTTGTAATTTAGAAGAAGTCCTCATAATGGAAAATTCCATGGCTGTAGGCACTGCAGGTAAGGGTGGTTTGAAACTCAGAAATGGATGTGAGAAGAAGCAGAACCTTTTCAGTGTTCTTCTCTAGGAATCTGCTTGCTAAGTGGTTGACGTTAGCCAATTTTACTTAGCAGTGCAACAGTCTGAAACACCTGTGTAGTCTCCTTTCCTCAAAGGGAATGATAATTGACAGCTGAGAAGCGATAGCTTTTTGGTGGCTTTTAATGTGATGACAAACATTCAGCTGAACACAGTCCTTCGTGTACTCAGGAGCAGGAAGAAACATTTTTCATTAAGTATTGTGAAGTCCAACAAGTATCTATCTGTAGACAAATAGAGTTGGTTTAAACAGTGGGTCCTGCCCTTGGTCACGTCTTAGGTATTAGAGAGTGAAAAATGCTATTGCTAAATGAGAGAAAGACAATATCCCTTGTAGTTTTAAGGGACATAGGGAAAAAATGTTTTTTCTGAGTCATGTCATTGCCACCCTAGGTAACTATGTCATGCCACGTTAAGGTGGAACAAGGTAATTATATTGAAACCAGTTTTTTTCTGAGCCTATTCCTCTGCTGTCCTGCTGTGAGCAAGATAAATCTGTCATTTACTGCTGAACTTAAGTCACTTTAAAAGTACAGAAAAGACTTGTTAAAGGTTAATAATGTGGATTTTGCAATTCTTCATCAGAGGTCTTGCTTGCAGTAGAGAAGGGTACTTAAATTCTTTCAAAGGGAGGCGTAGTTTGCATTTGTAGAGCTTATGGTTTTTGGAGGTATGGTGAAGCTGCTGTGTGCTTTTTTTTAGCCATATCTGCTGTTATAATTAAGTACCTGTCCTTACTAACTCACTTAAAACCCTAGAGTGTTATAGAACATAATTACCACTACGGTGTTAAGATAAAGTAGTTGGAATTGTGCTTAGATGTTGATTTTGAAAATAAAGCCTGTCTTATTTTTGAATCAGTTTGCTGCCTGTGAGATACCCTGGTGCAAGAATTTGTAAATTGTAGATGTGGAGAAGCCAAAGCCTTGCATGTAAACTTGTGAAGTGTGATGCCATGAGACATGTGCCAAAGAAACTTCTGAGAAGGGAAGATGAGATACCTGTTTGGTAGTATGTAAGAAGTGATGTGAAATAAATCTAAATAAAATACTGTTTACATGAGTTCTTTTTTAATTTGATTTGTGGTTGAACTGATAAAAAAAAAAAAAAGTAGTGCTGTGTGGAAGTAATCTTCCTACTTGTGTAGTCTTCCTGTCCTCAGATTTTTTTGTATTTCAGAACAGAGTGAAACTGATATTAGCTAGGGGCAAAAGGGGAGCTTGTAGCGTTTCTGACGTGCCGCTGATGAGTGTTGTGGAACCTTCCTGTGCTTCCAACAGACTCTTGTTGGAGGTGCTGAAAATACAGGAGTAAAGCGGGCAGTAGAACTGCTAACAGTGACTGGCAAAGTTGCAAGAGAGTCAAAAGCTTGTATTTGGTTTAATGAAGAAAAAGATCATGTAATCAGAATTCTATACTTTGAGAATGGGTGTGAAGGCTGTTAGGATAAGAGGTTTGATTAAACAAGAAGCAGATGTACAATAACAGGTGCTGTTAGCCCTAAAGACAGGGAAGTCTCAAAGATGTGTGAAAGGATTCAGCAGAGTTTAGAAGAACCCACATGCAATGTGGGGCAGCTAAATAACTTCAGCGCTGGGTATTTGTGAGTGCTTGTGGTAGGCTGGACTAACATGTTAGATGGAAAATAGGTTGCATTTTGTTCATAGTGAAAACCAGTGATGTGAAGGAAGTCAGCAGAATGAGAGAGAATGGGTGAGCATGAGCTTATAATTTAAGTAGTAGTCCTTCGTTTTTTCCAAATACCAGATAAATGAAAGGAGGCTACCAGACAACGGCTTCACAAAACTGCAGTTCAGAGACTTGATCGGCAGTTGAAGAAAAAGTAGAAAACATGTGCTGTTATTTTATCTATAGTTCCTGAATATCTTTGCTGAAATCTTAGTAAAAGTATCTGAGGCAAGAGTGAAGATAAGATGTCAGGGAGAGGAAACCATAGCCTATGGTGACAATGCTGAATTGATGCAGCTGACTATCCCTGATGGTTGTTAGTATTTGCAATGGCTTGAACGTGGGGGAAGAAGACAAACCTACCTATGCAAAGGAAAACAAAATTTCCGGTGCCTGGTCTTGTATCGGAGTAGAAAATCCTGCGTTGGTAGGTGTATTAGCTGTATGTAACACATGAGGCATGATAGATGGGTTGGGTTTCACAAAAGCCAGAGTTTGATGGTAGTCCTCAAGTCAGCTTGTCAGACTGTCAGGGTGTGTTCTGAATGGCTGGATCTTGTCTGCCGCAATTGTGATTTGCAAGAACATTAAAATACATGTTCTTCTTGTGCAAATGAGAATATCCAATGTTAGTGCTTATATTGTATATGAATGATACAATTTAAAATGGAATCACAGAACCATAGAATCACAGAATGGTTTGGGTTGGAAGGGACCTTGAAGACCATCCAGTTCCAACTGGATGTTGGAACTGTTCCCTGCCATGGGTAGGGACGCCTCCCACCAGACCAGGTTGCCCAAAGCCCCATCCAGCCTGGCCTTGAACACCTCCAGGGATGGGGCATCCACAACTTCTCTGGTCAACCTGTTCCCATGCCTCACCACCCTCTGCGTGAAGAATTTCCTCCTATTATCTAATCTAAACCTGCCTTCTTTTAGATTAAAGCCATTCCCCCTTGTCCTATCCCTATACTCCCTGATAAAGAGCCCTTCCCCAGCTTTCCTGGAGGCCCCCTTTAGGTACTGGAAGGCTACAGTAAGATCTCCCCAGGGCCTTCTATTCTCCAGGCTGAACAACCCCAATGCCCTCAGCCCCTCTTCATAGGGGAGGTGCTCCAACCTTGATCATCTTCATGGCCCTTCTCTGGACTTGTTCTAATGCATCCATGTCTATCTAGTGCTGGAGGCCCCAGACCTGAATGCAGGGCTCCAGGTGGGGTCTCGAGAGCTGAGCAGAGGGGGTCAGTCACTTCCCTTGCCCTGCTGGCCGCACTTCTTTTGATGTAGCCCAGAGTATGATTGGCTTTTTGGGCTGCAGGCACACGTTGCTGGCTCACATGAAGCTTCTCATCAACCAATATTCAGTGCAACTACTACGTAGCTGCCAAATATAAATAAAAACAGCCGTGTTGCTTCTTACGCTTCAAAACTTAGGCAGACAGCCTAGCCAGTTCCAGTGTAGCGTAAGTTAATGGAAAATCTGAAGAGAATGGAAAGGAAACTTAAGTCTGCCAAAAGATAATAATATTTGTTCAAAGAGATGTGCTAAAGAATTTCTTTATATACTGAAGCCAGTATAAATACTGCTTGGAGTTTTGAGGATTTTGCTCCTGTTGCCAAAATTGTCAGTGCAGAAGAAGCTGTGGATTTTTCCTTGAGCTATCATTATGTGATGATGAAATTTGTGTTCTCCATTCTAAACAGGTGTGAACCACCAAATCATTATACAGTGTACATGATTGAGTATGTCAGTTTCCAGTGGAGAAACAACTTGTTCTTGAATATGCAGAGTACGTTTGTTAAAATTAATTTAAAATAATTTGGTTGAAAACTAGGTCTGTGGCACATGAGAAATTTGTCATTTCTCAGCCCCCCCCTCCCCCTCTCCTGGCTCCTGAAGTGGTGAAATCTCAGCTATAAATCATTTGGCGGAAAAACTTGATTATGAAACAGCAATTCTTTTAATCTTTTGTTTGCTCCTAGAGTTTAAAGTGACTCCTCGTTCTTGTGGCTTCCTGTAATCAGATTAAAACAAAATTTTTCTTTTGCTTTTCAGTTTTAATTCCCAACATTTTGTAAGCAGTGGTAGTAATTCTGACTAAAAGAATGGGATTATTGATGTCTGGTTTTACTTTACAGCCCCTACTTTCATAAGTCTTAATTTTACTGTTTTTGGAGCAGTGCCTGTTTAAATGTTAGCTTTCAGTTTGGAACTTGGGTGGTGCATCACTTCAAAGCAGTTCTTCAGTAATACTGGAATAAACCAATTGAGGATTTTTATACTAGTTGCCATTTAGTTATGAACTGTTCCTTATTCTTATAGCACTGATTTAAATTCTAGTTTAACAGCTCTAGAAATGAAATATAAAGTTGTAAAATACACTTGGTTAAACAAGAAAAGACTGTGTCCATTCTCAAATTAAGTTAAAATTCAGTGAAATTAACCGGGGTTTGAGCTGAATTATCTATTTTAACAATCTTGTTTATATCTGCTCCACTGTATTTTGCAACATCTGTAGGCATATGTAATACAGGTGCAATTGGTAGAAACAGTACTTAGAAATCGGCTTCTGACATTCCCTAGTGACATGGAGGAGTTTTAAATTATTTTGTAATGAAGAAATTTTTGTTTTTAATGTCCTTCTCTGTTTGCTTGTATAGGCCCAGCTCTCTGATACCATACTTCTCCACTTTTTCATCATCATACGAAGGGCAGCCAGTAGAACTTCTTGTTAGTTTGTTGTCACACTGTGTGCTCAGTAAATGCTTCCTGGAACTGGTGGATGCCTCACTGCTCACGTGCACTGATATGTTTCCAACTGCTGTAGATGAGCTAGCAATTATTACAGTATAGCTGCATTCTTATATTATTTCTTTTAGTATCAGATAAAGATTTTTCTCTGCCCTCCACCCTATTTTTTCTCTGTCCATTCTTACCCTTTTTCTCCTCCAATACCAACATCCCCCCTTTTTTTCTTACTAGAGGCCTTAAAATAACAAATATGCAAATTACTATTTTTATACATTTTTAAAATCATGAACAATTTTGTGAGTTCTCAGGAGCTGCAGTTGACTTTTTCTTGAATAGCTGAATTTCATAAACGAGGATGAGTAGACAGCAAATTCACAGACATGGATAAAACACTTAAGATGGCGGCTGCAATAAAAAATATTTTGTTACAGTCATGCTCATTAAGAAAAGAATAAACTGTCTTTCTAATCTTTCCCATATCTTAAGATTGTCATATTAGATTATAAACTGTTACTGTATTTAATACATAATATACGTTTTTCCCCCCACAGAAATTAGCAGAGTACGGAAAGACATGTATAACGACACATTAAATGGTAGTACGGAGAAGAGAAGTGCAGAATTACCAGATGCTGTGGGACCTATTGTACAGTTACAAGAGAAACTATATGTGCCTGTAAAAGAATATCCAGATGTAAGTATACCTTTTTAGTCCCTAAATTTATGTTTTGATCCTTGTGGTCTCTAAATGTAACCTTCCTGTGATGCCACTCTTGGATCACCGTGTATTGGTACCTCTTAGGGAAGCTGTATATGTACTTCTTGGTGGCTTGATACAGAGTAAAGAAAAAGGTGAGTGGTTGAAGATTATCTGGGTTATAATTCAACATATTTAAGGTCTGAATTATCTTGTTTGTTCAGTACAGTCAGTCATGAGACGCACTATAGTGAGTTTTATGGGAAAGTAGCTTTCAGTACTTTGCTCTTAGTATGTCTCTAACAGTCAGTAGTAGCAGTGCCTATACACCCATAAGAAGTCTTCTAGAGATGGTGCTTCCCATTTGTTCGGTACCTGTGTAACCAGCTCTATTGCGCACAGAAGTTTCTTTATCTCCCCCAGTGCCCCCCCCCAGCCTTAAGTGAAAGTGCTTGCCTACATTCAGCTGTTACAGGCTCCCCTGGGTCAAGTGTTGATCTGTACCTGTACCATTTTGAGGGAGAACGGTTTTGTTTAACTAGAAAGAAGTATTTGGAACTCTCCTGTCTGAATGATTTCTTAAAACAGTTTGGAAAAATAGTCCCATCAAAATGCACCCCAACCATTTCCATTGATCACTGACAAGATAAGAAATTCATAAAAAAAAAAAAATTAATAAAATTCATAAAATTCGTCAAAAATTCATAAAATCCATAAAATTCTCCTCCATCAAAAAGGAATGCAGGGTTCAAATGAATCATTTGCACATTTAAATTGTATAAAGCCAAGCAAAGTGCAGAACAGCAAAGAATGCAGGTAACACTTGCATATTTCCGTGGCTTTTCTTTGTATGATTATTGGATTCAACTCTCCAAATTGGCCATTATTATTTTAATGCTGCTTAGAATGTTACAAGTCTTTAAGTAAAACCTCATTATACCATAGGCCACTGAGAAAATTAAGTGCAGGTCACTACTCAGAAGTAACATATAGATAAATGCCTCCTTTCCCTTTCCAGTCTTCACAAAGTTGTTCTGTTGCCTTTGAGATCAAATACTTGTACTAGGAAAAATGTTAAAAGAATTTGCATTGTCAGTGCGAAGTCTCTCTTCCCTTCCCTTTTTTTATTCCTCAATATTAAATATATACATATGTGTACGTGCATATCCCCACCCATGCTAAAAACATTGGTTCTTTTGGAACTCCTTGGAATTCTAGATCTTTGAGAGGAACTGTGTGATATGATTGTTCTGTAAAATAATCTGACTAGATTTTTACTTAAATAACTGTATATGTCTTAGAGTTGTATTACTTTTTGGCTTTTTAAAACATAGCTTAGTTGTTGAAATCTTTTTTTTGTTACATAACTTCACAATTCATCCTTTGTGAATAACTACCTTAGTTATCAGTTGCAGTTTTGACAGAACATGATGCTTTCTGTACCAGGATCATGAGGTAGAAGGAAGAGAACAGGGTTTTATTTCCTGTAACAATAATTAAGCTTTTCTCCCAGAAATCAAGGGTGCACTAGGCTGACAGTTAATTATCAAATATAACATAAATAAGCAGGGAAAAGTGAGTTTGTAGTTACTGTGAAAGCACTTGTCTAACTTTGGATGTAGGATTTCTTGATTCTAGCTACTGCTAGCTCTTTGTGTCTTCAGAAGAAAGTCCTTGAAGCTGTCGCTGTTTTATTTAATTCTTGCAAATTAAGGAGTCAGAGAGTGCTCTGTATACATGTGGCATGCAGTAAAAAGGTGGTTGGTTCTTGTGAGATGATGTGAAATGTTTGGTAGAAAATGTGCAACTTTTGTCACTACTTTTTGGCTTGTCATTCTAAAAATATTTAAACTAGTTTAAATATTCTGATGTTTTTGAGCTAGTTTCTGACAGTCTTTAAACTAGGAAAAGAACAGTTAAGTTTTGGGTTATGAAGACAGACCTGTCAAGGTTATTTTGACCCTGTGGACAATCCTGTGCTTGAAGAAAGAAATTA
>NC_048895.1:46730138-46795124 GCF_011077185.1 Oxyura jamaicensis | reverse complement strand
TTTTTTTTTTTTTTTTTTTTTTTTTTTTTAGGTTTTGAGTGTTGTAGTACTAAGCAATTTGGACTTGAGTGGGGAGTCAGACCCAGCATTAGTACTAAGCAATTTGGACTTGAGTGGGGAGTCAGACCCAGCATTTTTTCTGTCTTCCTGACTATCTACTTATTGTCCATATTTGTTCTTGGCTACTCAGAATGGGATCCATGCAGCCTGAAAAATGAGTTAAGCAACTAGAATATGCCACTATGTACAAGAACCGTTGTTAACTCCTTTCTAACATCCTCTCTGCAAGTTAGAAATAAAATATCCTTCTTTGCATTCAGGTTAGTAATGTTCAGGAGGTCTGGAATATGACGATTCCATCTTGTCTTAAAGAATGTGAAATGCACTTGTAAAGATAATTTCACTGATGGCAATTGTAATAGCACAGTGTTACTTTACACTTTATTCATATCTGGCAAATGCTTTAGTTGTGATTGGATACAGGAAAGACATGCTGTGCAGACTATCAGTGTGAGTTTGTCCAATTAAATCCAGTTAATTTTTTTCTGTTGCAATTCTCTTGCAATTGATGATCTTTTATATCTATCTTATCAAGACATAAAGATGGATAACCCTAAAGGTTATTAGAAGAGTGAAGAGAGAAGGTTTTCTGAGTGATGTTTTTTTTAAAAACAGAGGCAGAAATCGACATCAGTAAACTCTTGTGGTGCTCTAATAAAACTTTATTCTGATAAATATTTTTAACTTATTTTAACATCTAGTTTAGTTGTCTGTAGTGGATACTAAATAAGTGCTGTAATGTAATTTTGTATACACAATCCTAAATTAACCATGTTGCATAAAAGTAATGGTCTGCCGTCAGTTTAAACAAATGTGCATGTTATATCTATTTCATATATATATATATATAACATACAACCATATATGTGTAAAAGATGAAACAGCAAATTTTCATAGCCTCTATCACTTTGATGCTACTATACAGCTGCTTGAGTACCTACGCAGAGGAAGCATTACATAAACTTGAATTATATAGCTCAAATAGGTATATGATCCGCTATAGTATCTTAATAATTTGATTTTTTTGAGTATTTTTCCTTCTAGCTTTCAGTCTAAGACCATAGCTGATGCAAAGTTAAAATTTCCAAAATAATTGATTGTCTGAAACAACCAGCATTTTTTTAAATGCCTTTGCATTTTTACTTCTGTATTAGTGCTTGAAGGACATGAAAAAGCCTTACTAAAAATAACTAATTTTCTTTTGTATGTCACGTTAATGAGGAGGAGTTTTCCGTACCAGCCTGGTAAGCTGTGTAACTGTTGGGGTGATCTGCTTTCAGGCTTGTTATTTTCAGTGCATGCCACAGTAATGAAGCTGCATATATTATTTTGTATATATTGTTTTTTCTTCCATACTTAGCAAGTGTTTGATCTTTATGGAAATTTTAGTTTTAAAACTGAGATTTGAGCTATATAGCTTTTCTGAACCAGAAATGGTGTGCTCCAGAAATGTGTGAGAAATTGTGTACAATGCACCTGGAAGATTAGATTCTGTTAGTTGCCCATAATTTGTCCTTCAGTTAGAAATGTGTTACATCTACAATTAAATGTTTGTATCTTAATTTAACTCTTTGGTGTTACAGTTTGAAGGCATTTCTAATTAATGTAAGAATATATTCCATCAGAACTTTAAAGAATAAAAATGTTAAGAAAATTATCAAGCTCTTAGCATAACAGCCATTCTGCTTCTATTTTGTTTGTGGGTGAATAGTTAATACTGTCTTTAGCATTTCTTATGCTTCAGATAAATGATTCCTTTTCTTGAGTTTCCCTAAAGAGCTGAGGCTAAACTTTGCCTGATATCAATTTAAACAGTTTTTGGAATTAGTACCCACAAATATTGGACTGAATAAATGTTTTTTTCTATTATAATCATGGCTTTATTATTAATAAGTGCCCTGTTAGCTCTGATTAATGTGAAATTCTCTGTTGGAACTCTTCTATGCCTCTTCAGTATAAATGTAAGAACTCAGTAATTATCGCATCTGAAGTAGCATGTCCTTCGAGTATACTGAAGCTCAAAGGCCAGCAGTGATAAACAGCTTGTGCGTACTTTCTGACCATTTTAGTTAAAACTGTTTAATTAGTACAACAGAATGATGAACACAGGGATTCATTTTACTATGGGGAACTTACTGACAAAACATTTAAATCCTTTTTCAATTTGGTAATGTTGGAGTTTAATAGCATCCCTAATAATGGATTAGGAAAATGATAACATCCTCTTTATTTATTGTTCTGATTCTTTTACTTAAGCTCTTCATTCCCTAATGATAAACAGGGAAGGAGGCAAAAAAAAGCTGGCCTCGTTTACCCTTGCAATAGGAAGGAAAGAGGGAATATAACTATTCTATCTAAATAAATTTGGTCTATAGAGTAACCAGCAGGGCTTGAGGAAGATTTGGCAAAAGGTCAACTACTGATACAACTACCAAACGTATTTGAAGAAACTAAAATAGTTTGTTTACTGATTTCCAGTCCAAATGAGATACTTGGAACAATACTCCTTTACAAGCAGTAAGGGGGGGGAAAAGTTGGAACCTCTCATATTTATAAGAGGTTTTATGGTCTGTAGTTGCAAGCAGTAAGGAATAGATTCAGTGAGAGCAGGTTCCCTTTGTTTAGGTGTTAATAAAATGGAGATCTGCCTTAATAACTGTATGCAGATTTTTCTTCCTCTCTACCTAATACTTTATTGGATATGTTTCTGTTACTGACAATTTGGGGCGCCCCCCCCCCCCATTGAAAGGTAACTTTTTTTTTTAAGTCTTTGTACATACTCGATAGCATCACAGAATCATTAAGGTTGGAAAAGCCCTCCAAGATCATCTGGTCCAACCACTCCCCTACTACCAATGTCACCCATTAAACCATGTCCCCAAGCACCACGTCCAACCTTTCCTTGAACACCCCCAGGGATGGTGACACCACCACTTCCCTGGGCAACCCGTTCCAATGCCTGACTACTTTTTCTGAGAAGAAATGTCTCCTATTCCCAATGCAAACCTCCCTTGGTGCAACTTCAGGTGCTCATGAATATATTCAAGATTTAAAAACAAAGGGGGTAAAACAAACAAACAAAAAAAAACACTCTCTTTTTCTGTAGTTTCTGATTGTAATACTCCAGGCTCAGCATCAATTCACCAGTACCAATGAGCTTGGTCCCTATCTCATCCTTCTGAGAGTTTTCTTTCCCATTTAACTTTGAGAGCATTAAGTGAACAACTGACAAATGACTACACACCGATTTATCAGTTAATATATTTCTTACTATTTCATTCTTGATTTCAGATTTTGTTTATTAACCATTTGCAGGTGCTTTGCTACATAAAAGAAATGGAAGGTGTGGAGGGGACTTTAAAACAAGTGAAAACTTAACAGCACTTGCTTTGGCTAGGGACAATGTTCTAATTAGTATTTTTTAAAGTAAATTTAGAAATCTGGTAGAAGAAACAAATTGCATCTGATACTGATAATAAAACTGAATATATTTAATTTAGGTTTGATACATTCTTGTTCCAATGATGCTTGTATTAGGAACTTCTTCAAATTGACATCATAGGATTGAATTTGTAGTTGTGTCCAGCATGCATATGCCACTTCTACTAGAAAGTAGTGGATTGTTTTCCTCATTTAGTCATTACCCAGGTCCAGCTCACAGAGGTAGGAGTCCTCTAATCTGACACAGCTAGCACTAGATATTGGGTGCCTTCTGTATACTATGGATGAAAGGAGGGGCAGTGATGTACTGAAGTGGGACAGTAGGCTAGAAGATGACTCCAGGTAGTACCTACATACCTACTGTTTTTTCAGTGGATTAAATGCCTAAAATTAGACTTCAGTCAAAATAGGTATTTAATTAAAATAAATGAATCTTGTTCAAATTGGTTAACTATGATGGTTGCAAGGGATGTTTCGAACTCAACATTTTGAAGAACAACTTAAGACCCAGCCGTCAACTTCTATCATGCTTGTTTTAGCTTGCGCAGTGGCTTTCATTATGGCTGGTCTCTCAATTGTAATTGTCTCTGTGGAGTTAGGCTTTCAATGGGCAATTTATTTGATCAGAGCTGTCATCTTAATACCCTCTTTTGTTTGAATGTTCTAGAGTTCTGTGCTTCATGTGCATAAATATTTTTATTTCATGGACTGCAAAAATATTTGGGTGCTTTGCTTCATTTGGTCATCTGTTACAGCTTTTAACTTTTGTTAGTTTGTCTATAGTTCCTATTTCTGAACTGTTTTCCCTCAGTACTTACACATTTTTAATTTAGTATCACTTGCAAGACTAAAAATACAAATTGTGTGCAAATACTTTAGTTCAGACAGTTCACATCATAATGAAAGGTGGATTATGGGGCCAGGGAGATTTGTGCAATATTGACACTGTTTTTCATTGTGTTTTGTTCAATCTGTTGTTTCAGATGTTATCAGAGTAGAGAGAGGTTTAATACAGAGAGGAGGAAGTGCTCCAGAATGATGTTTCTGCTTGGTCTTGTGAGTGTCAGGTACACTTGTGTACACCTGCAGAGCTTGTTGGTAGTTATTTTGTGAATTGACATCTTGTGTGTTTTAACTAGGATTGGGGAATGCAGTAAACATGGAAATACACTCAGAGGAGCTAAAACCAAATTTTTAAGAACAAGGTAGAGCTGTGTTTAAAGTATATATGTGGATTTACTCTGTAGGCAGCAGAATCTCTAGTAGATGCACTCAATTCTGTTGCATATTCTAGGAATAAGTCCACAAGCCTTCGGGGTGCATATTAATTAAAAAGTCATTTAAACAAGATCATGAGCTATTTTTTTCTTTTTTTAAAAAAAGGTAGTACTTTTAAAAGTATATTTTACTAGTCAAGGAAAATTTTTAGTGTAAAGTTACATTTAGAGTATTCATTCTTACTCAAATTCAATCCATAATTTGACACAATTGTGTTTTTCTATATTTGCATCTCATCAGTGTTAGTCAGTTGGCCTCTCTCCATGGTTCTTACTGAGTGGAAGGTTGTACACAAATTCCAGTTTAAGGAGTAAGCTTTCTGATTGTCTTTGCTTTCTTCTTCTGTATTTTGCTTTATATCCTAGGAACTGTTGTTTACCATCTTTAGTTTTGAACATTTGGTTTTACAATAAAAAACAAATGCTACCTCAGTAGATATTCCTGCATGGGAGATTGAGTTTATTTGGCTAGTAGGTATTTATCTCTTGGGGTATCTATCTATTCAATTTATTTACTTTCTTCTGTTTTTAAAGCCAGTAGTTGGACTTTGTTGTTTCAATTGCGTTGGCATAACATTGGTGTTCACTAACCTTTTATGTTTTGTCAAGTCATTTACCTTCCCAGGACGGTGTAAGAGTCTAATTCAGTGTAAGTTCCAATTTCCTTCTGAAACTTCCTGAACTTACTTGAAAAGGGTCTGTTATTTTTCTTCCACATGCAATATTTAAGAAAAATAATGCTGTTTGATGGCACCAAATTCATTTTTACACCTTGCTTCTTACATTCATTTTAATTCTCTTATTTGTGAAGTATTAAACCCCCTGTCCATCCAGGAAGGCTGGATTTCTATCCAGCTGTCTTTGGTCATCCACCCAGCATTTAGGTTAAAGTTGATTAGGTTGGTTGACAGCCTTTTTTGTACGTTTTGTTTTTTATCCAGTGGCTTCTATTTCCTTAGGGTGCTGACATATAACTTGATCAGTATATTTTAGGTATTTGTTTTTTCAACAGTCAGAGCTTAACTGACCTGAAAATTCAAGTTTGTCCTGAGTATAAGCATTACGATCTGTAGTATCAAAGGAACCTGAAGGCTTTACCTTGTTGTTAGTGTCAGAGGGACTGCTTCCTCCAGAAAGATGAGCAGTGGAGTTGACTGAAAATTGTCTTAAATACGTAGCAGTTTCTTAGTCATATTGTTTCCCCCCTGCCCTAATCCCCAAATTGCAGGTAACCTGAGAAAATGAGTGCCACGTGAAATGGCTCTGTCTTAGTGTAGAAAATTTAGTATCATGATTAGTGGAAATAACAAATCAGTCTTCATTTAATGAGTACTGATGATAATGAATATCTTACTCAAATCAGCATGTTAAACTTCTGGGTCATGTAGTTTAACATAATTTTTTTGAAATTTATAGTTGGAAATCATTTGACCGGATCTGGTTACATCATTTGTATTAAAAAGAAAGCAAAAAAAACGTTACCCAACACAAATACTCTAATACTGTTTCTTGGGCTTGGATCTGAGATTTTTGAAGATAGGCCAAAATTTTTTTTTTTTATTTTTTCTTCCCATGACTATAAGGGGTTGTACTTGAGATCTGGAAGGTTGTAATCAGTAGCTTGTGAGTCTTTCTGGAGCATTTCCTTTTTTTTTTTTTTTTTTTTTTTTTTAGGGAAATAATGGATGCACAGGCTGAATAAAAGAGACCTGTAAATCTGGCTTTGTAGCATAAATAGGTGTGGTAGGCAGTTTACAGTACAGAGATGCACACTACTGCAGGCAGTTAAATTAGTGTGTGAACCAGAAATGCATCTCAGAGCTTTATTAAGTCTTGCTTATCCCTTTTTCTCCTGTGGTAAGTATGAGGTAGTTCCTCTTGCCATGAACGTGAGTTTCATCAGTCTCCTTTGACTGATGGGCATCATCACAGAATATCTGTTTGTCTCTCAACTTTTAAAAGCTCCTGGGTAAAAGGCAAAAGCCAGTTAAAAGTGAATCCCGAATGTAGCAGTTGTTGATGTGCTGCTATTTCAGTAGCAGCAAATGTCTGGGATAATGGTTTCAATACACGGAGGTGCTGTTGTAACTGTAATGCTAACCTTACCTGCTGCTCTGTACTGCTTGATGCTGGCTGAAGTACATGATTCTGTGGTGTAGATGTGGTGAGACTTACACCTTTAAATGCTCCTGATCGATTGGCCTTTTTAATGTGTTATGGGCCCTTTTCCTCTCCTTTGTCTGTGTATTCCCTTCTTACACATAAAGCTAAGAGCTGATGTTTGGTAATACAACAGCTTTTAGCAGAAGGCATTTTGAGGAAAGAAGGTGAGCTGAAAGAAATACTCAGACACCTATAATTAGAGAGATGTTCTGCTTTCCTGACCTATACTTCTGCAGCTCTTGGCATGGGTTTTGAAAACTTACTGATTCTGGGAGGGTTTTTTGAGTACGAATTGGAAAAGAGCAAACATATCAAAAGCTATGAGACTTCTACCATTGGTTAAAATGTATATGTAAGTTCAGGTCTGTAGCAGGATCACAAAGGCTACTAACTACAACTTTACTGTTCTTTGGTTTTAACTTTTGAGAGAGGGCTTGCTTTTATCATTATTTTGATTAAATAATTTGAGATTACTTTGTGTTGTATTTTCATGGCATGAAATTCTAGACCTAGTTTGGTATAGCAACCTCCAATATATCTAATGCAGTGCAAACTACGTACTTGGAATGTGATAGTGGTGATGTACAAAGCTCCTGTAGCTAAGCATTACCATTCTATATTTACATTGGGAGTTTTTGTAGTTACGATTGTTGAAATACCTGGAGCCTTTTCAATATAATTAAAGATATAAATAGGTACTTCAGTAGTTAATTTGTCACAAGCTATGTAAGAATGCTGTTTTTTTCTTTCCCTACTGTGAGCTCATATAAATTAGAGCTTTAATTCTACAAACCAGATTGCAGATGTGTTACCAGTACTGTAATGTGTGTAAAAGTAAAAGAGTAAAGCAAAAATTATCTAATATTGGCTGTGATTATAAATTATAATTTAGTCAGCTAAATTAGGTAATTAAAATTAGTCACATGAATGGAAATCATGTTTATGTTCAGGAAGGTTAAATACTTTAATTTGTCACTCACTTCAGAAATGTGGCTGGCATGGGGGTTGGAATTAGAAGGGACCTTAAAGATCATCTAATGCAAACAATTCTATGTTATAAAAGGCATTTTTTTTCAGATATCTAGGTTGAATATGGAAACTCAAGACAGCTGTCATTAGTAATTCCTAAGTTTCTCAGCAAAACAATACTCTAAATCTTAATCATGGGCTTGGTTGCTCTGCTGCTTGGTGTTGTGCTCAACCTCTTTTTTTTTTTTAAAAAAAAAAAGATGGCTAGAAAGAGGGCTATTAAAGAAAAATATAGTAGTTACTATTTCTATAATAAAGCATTAAGGTCTTCTGATTAGGAAGGATGTAATTTGTGTGATTCCTTTCACCTTTCAAGGTGACTAATAAAATTATTTTTGGAACTTAGAATTTTAAAACATTGAGTAATTTAACATATGTTGCCTGAAGTTGATTTAAAGCTTCACATCTAAAATGCCAGTAACTAGCAAGGTAACACGAAGTGGTTACTGAACGCCTGTCCTTAGCATTGACTTAAGTATAACTTCAAAACCTGTTTCTGCTTGGTCAGCTCTTCCTTTCTGGGGAATAAAAAGTGATTTTATTTCTTTGATAATGTAAAAAGGTGGCGTTGACCCTTAAGTATAAGAATTTCTATTTCTGCAAAGTATTTCTAGCAACAATATTACGTCTGCATTGGTGCTCCAATTTAAACATCTTTCTCACTTATAATTACTGAGAATAGGAAGTAGTGTACAGCAAAACTGCCAACTTAAGTGCCTTGGGTAATGTCACATGTAGTCACATCTAATTAAAAGGTATTATTATAGAAATTAGTTGTTGGACTGTATATCCTGAGGATCCTTTGTTATTGGAATATGAATTTAACGATGTAAACTGTGAGGCTAAGAGGGCACTGCTGGAACCTACAATTAGGTTTTAGAGACCGATTTACACACAGCGCAACTTGTTAATTCTCTGGATAAATGTGTCACAATTCCCAAGTAGAGCATGGAATTGAACAATTTTTACTCATCTTCTGGTGTTACTGAAAGTGATGTCTTCTCTCTGTTCTCAAAACCTCATTTTAGCGAATAGGATGAAACAGATTATTCACTATCTTGCTTAAGCATGCCTACTATTAGATTGTTCACGGGATCTGGTTTCCTGAAAGAGTTTCTGTTAACAATCTTTCAATTACTGCTTAAAGGTTTTTATGACCACTTAAAGGAGGGAACTACCAAACTGTACTGTGGGCCTTTAAATCATTGCAAATGGGCTTCTAATGATAACAGAGATATCTATTTTAAAACCATGAAATTGTTAATTTGTCTATCTTTACAGCTTTCTCACTTATGTTGATAATTCTAAGCAATTTAAAATCAAATTATTTCCAAAATATGACAATAATTAGATTAGTGTTTTTACGTGAACAGAACATGTAGCATAAAATTCATTTTGAGGAATATTATTTTATACTTGCTTGAAATGAAATTGAAACTACACTGTTAAGGTGTTTTCCTTTTTAAAAAGCTTGTGTCATGAAGAGAAGGGTTAATGTTTAAGACAATCTTAAATGGAAAGCAAATGTGACATTAATGCACAGTTTGTATTGATAATGTATGGAAAGCATTGAGAAAGCAGAAATGCAACATATAGTGCAAAGATAGACTAATAATAATTACACATGTTAAAATAATAAATTGCTGTTTCTCTAAATATTATATTGGTATAAACGATTACACAATTTATAAATAGTCAAATTGAGATTAGGAGTTGAAAATAAAATTCTTTTCACCTTGAGTATGTTTGACGTGGCATGGCTTTTGTCTCTGATAACTGATAAGGTCTCTGCTTTGTTGTTGTGTGTTCTTGCACTCCTAGCTGCTGATCCAGCCAGCAGTGTTGTCAGCTCAGCGAGGAATGTCAGTGGACTGGAGCAAAAGGGACATTAAGTGGTTGACACTGAGGGATGGCAATAAATGAGATGGGAGCTAAATATATAGGTTTGTGACATTCTAGCAGCTGGCTTAAGTCCTGCTGTTTGCTGCTTGGGTATACTAGCCTTAAAAAGGAAGAGAATGCATTGTAGCACTAGGAAGAAAAAAACAGCTGGTGGCTTATCAGTCAGCCCTAGTGACAGAGAAGGTTAAAGAGTTTGGAAGGACAAACTTTGAAAGTGCTTCTATTAGTTACATAAAATACAAACTATTTTTAAAAATAATGTTATGGAATGAATCTAAAAGCTTTTCAGCATTCCATGGCTCATCAAGTGCAAAAAGAAATGATTACTTGGATTTAGGCAGTTTGTTAGGAGATGTTACAAAACATTCGTCTGATGCTTCCTTGCTCCTTAATGGGTCTCTGTGGAAACGTTTAGATACTTGATATCTTGCAGATTAATATTTAATCTAGAAAAACTGTTTCTTTTTGTAACAGATAAAGATGAGTGCTCTCCAATGGTATAGGCTTTGTGTATCTTAGTCCCCCCCCCCTTATTAGTGATGTAGAAAGGTATAATGTGTTTCTTTGTATGATGTATTTTCAAAACGAAAGGTAATATTTGGAAAACTTCAGCACTTAATTGCATAAAAGATATGAAACTGTAAGTACATCTACTACTTTTACGTACAGTGAAGACTGTCAGAATGTAAGCTGGAGATGGCTGACACTTAAGTTGGAAGATTAATCCTGCGTGGTATCTGTTGCTGCTGCTGCTCTTTGCTCACGTTTCTGCTGTTCTTTGTTGAGGACTTGTTCAGTTCTTGAACCCAAACTAGGTCATTTCTCCTGGCTTATGGCTATCAGCGCAGCTGGCCCAAAGAAGTGACGAGTGAAACCTCATTTTTGGCTCTTCAGCAGCTCAAGCACTAATGGGCAGTGCTTTCCTATCCCCTTTCCTATCAGATGTGTCCAAGTGTTGGTGGGCAGCCTGGAGGCAGCCCTCTGCTGGATGGGACCACTGACAGGGAGGAGGCCAGGCCTCTGCCCAAGGATGATTAGAGGACAGGCTGAGAGAACTAGGCCTGTTTGGCCTGGAAAAGAGAAGACTGAGGGGAGACCTCATTAACGTATATCAATATCCGAGGAGAGGGTGTCGAGAGGGAGCCAGTCTCTTTTCAGGTGTGCCCTGCGGAAGGACAAGAGGCTACAAGCTGAAGAACAGGAGGTTCCAGCTGAATATGAGGGGGCACTTCTTCACTGTGAGGGTGACAGAGCACTGGAACCAGTTGCCCAGAGAGGTTGGGGGCTCTCTTCTGGAGATATTCGAAACCCATCTGGATGCCATCCTGTGCAACATGCTCTAGGTGATCCTGCTCGGCAAGGGGGTTGGACTAGATGATCTTCAGAGGTCCCTGTCAACCTCGGCCATTCTGTGAAGATGCAGGCTAAATGAAGTACTGCTCCGCTTTGGTGGGGTGGGCTTTACTAGCTATCTTTTTGTTTTACTCTTCAGTGTGGACGGGCTCCTTGTCCATCTGTGCAGTCTGTCAGGATGGGAAGTGGTCAGGAAATCCCAAATCTCATCCCATTAGGAGGAGCTGGTTCATCCCCTTACAGCTTGGAGATAGGGTTGTAGCTACTACAGGCTTGGTGGCAGCTTTCAGACAACTGCAGCTGTGACAGATAACTCATTTGTCTTAATGTTAAGAGCTATTTTTCCTTATGGTAGGAGCATCTTCTCGTTGTTACGATAGTACCACCAGAGTGGTTTTCTACCAATTTGAGGTGGTCTTTTCTTGTGTTTTCTGCAGGGAGTACTAAAATAGCTATGTGAAAGTTCAGCTTGACTATCCATAGCTTGATGGTGTACCAGATGCGGCTATCAGGCTTTGCGTAAAAGAGATTAGAGAGATTTGAGCTTCTTTGCTCAGGGAATTTGATGTACTGTGTTTAGTCAGATTTACTTTTTTCTATATCCCTATATAGGGAGATTTATGGATATGGAGCTATGTAGTCATCTGAAAATCTTCTCTTGCATTAGTATGTGATACCGTTCTTGAAGTGCTGATGATTGCCTTCTGAATTAGCACAGCAGCCCTTCTGGATCTCAGTTTTGCATTCAAAGTTTTGACATATTTGACATGTATCTGTGCTGATATTTTTCTGTAAAAAGAAGATTTGTCACTAATTTAATGAAATTACCTTTATTCCTTCTATTTATCTAATCCAAGCTCTGGTTGTTTATAGCAGTAGCTTTCTTCTTTGTGATAATTTAATTTTGCACAGCAAAAGTAGAAGCACGTACTTTTTGTTGTTCGAGCTACAGGTCTGCAATGTAAGAATTATTCTTTAATTCTCCCAAACTTCCCAGTCCATTTATCTGACCTCTGCTGCTTCTATTTAAAGCAGCTTAAGCAGTACAACTTCTTCAGTGTTTTAGAACTTTTAAGTTGTTGACAAAGTAACATAAGGTCTTCATGGCAGCAATATAGCATTCACTTCCACAAAAATACTGTTCTTCCTTTTTAGCTAACAAAAATGGTTTGTCTTCTAGCTTTGTGCTGTATGTTGTGGTACCTAATGCCAATGATGTATGATGCAGATATAATTTTGCTACCAAAAAAAGTCTGCATGTAAATGTAGGACAGAATAAAACTAGCAATCACTTAATGGTGAGTTGCTTAGCATAAATGTGTTGGATTAGCTCTTAGAAAACTGAATTGAATATCAGATGGTGGTAATTTTTCAAATTTAGTAAGTTAGGAATTTGTATATGTGGTTAGATATTTTGCTAATATCAAAATCATTCTCATTCTTGAACAAATGGTATTAGCTCCTAATCTAGCAAAAAAAAGTGCAATTGAGTTTAATATCTTTCTGTTAACGTCTTCTATATTTGTGTGTTTATATATTTATAAGCATACACACACTTTGGGAACTTGTATATGTTGCCTTAACAAAACCAGGAGGATATCTGCTGCCCAGATGAGCTGAAAAAAGGTTTTCTCTTCTATTTTGTAATTAAAGTGGGGATAAAAACTACATTAGAAACTGAAATAAATATGTTGTACCAATTTGAAGGTTTTGACTTAAGCATTTGCATTCTGAATTCTTATGGTAGCATTTCAATAATATGTCCTGACAGATACCAACCTCCAAACAGGTAACAAAGGAAACTATGTTGGCCACCCAACCTAGTTATAACACAGGCAGTTAACTAGGATTAACTACTGCTTTAGTTCTCCTGTCACATGTATTAGAATTCGTGTGTTAAAAATTCGTGTGTTAAAAAAGTGTTTTTTTTGGTATATTTCTAGCTGAACAAAGAATGAATGAAACATCAAGTGTTTAATCTGGATACTCAATAGTTTATTCAGAGGTTCCCTACAAATGAAAGTTAAGAATGTGGAGAAAAAAGTTGCGTACTTCAGTGTTGTGCAATTCTTTTTATTTTTAATTATTTATTATTTTTTCCTTTAATAGAGAAATGTCTATTGCCATTATTAAACTCTGAACTGACTTTTTTTTAAACGAACAATCCATTGTATTTACATGGGGGGGGTTGTAAAGCTGTTTGTCAGTTAAATAAGCTCTTGAAGCTTTCAGCACAGAGGTTATTAGAGGTGAATAATGTGGATTTGTAGGATTTAGTAATTCATTCGAAATCCCAGCTATACTTTTAAAGGCATTTTTTTGGCTTTTTTTTGGTGAAGCATTTAAAGCATTTAAGATGCCTTCTGCTGAGTAAAAACTATATTTTGTTGAAATCACAGGGATAATCTGGTTTGTCTAGATTACAGCTGCAGTGATCAGAAAAAGGTTTTGAGCGTTTTTGAATGGTCAACAGTGGCTATTAATCTGCTGTGATAGAAATTAATGTAAATAATCTGGTAATTGACAGTTCAATTCTAGTAATAAAACTAATGTAGAGTTGTGGCATCTTCAAATGGAATACACTGATATTTTTATTTTAAGATGGTTACATTCTTTAATGTTGTTGTGCTGTCTTGAGGTTTTAATTGTTTTGTACTGCTTTGTAAAAAGAATTTTGTTTTTATCATAGCAAGCAATATACTTGTTGACATTTGTCACCCAATTAAAACAACCTCAGTTTTCTATGCTATTTATTTTGTCTTTCTTTGATCTAGGTTCCAGAACATAATTTGAAACGGTTTTAAGTTCTATTATGTTTCAAGCACAGAGATAAAGGTTAGAGAACTTCATAGCTGTGTTAGCCCTGAGAGGCTTGGGGCTACCCTTTGCTGAATGTTGTCCATGTGATTTCTTTTTTTTTTTTTTTTTTTTTTGACTAGTAGAATTACTTTTTGAGTAAAAAAGAAAATCTAAATATTAAAAAGAAAATCCTGGTTTTTCTTGGCATTTAAAATTTCCACGAGGTCTCACTTATTCTGACAGCTGTTACGGTTTTCATCAGAACTTCACTAGTGAGAAGCAGCAATAAATGAGCCTTTTTTAAGATGAACCAAAATGTTCATTTATAATAATACATCCCTAAAAAACATGAAAGCCTGTGCTACTGATGTCTGAGAGAGAAAAGGCTCTGGTTACTGGTATTTTTATGTAATATAAAACAGACTTGTAATCGCAGAATGTTAACGTTCTCCTTCTTCAAAATTATTATATTTTAGTGATATATCACAGTTATCTTCATATGCTTTATTTTTGCATTAACAAATGTGTAATTTACAGAAACTTTTGAACTTGACTAAGCTTGGCTTACTCCCACAATATTTATTTATTTTGTCTTGCCTGTAATGAGATGAGTTCACATTTAGCTTTGATGATAGTACTAGAATGGCATATGTCAGATACACCCAGCAGATGCAAGTGGATATATCTGACATAAGCAGATTATACATGTCATGCTGGTATTCACTACATATGTACTCTGGCATTTACATGGTTATTGCTTAGAAAAGTTGCTTTGTAAAGGGATGAAGGTAATGTTTCATTGTTGTCTGCAGAGCATGTCTTTTATTACCAGTAGGTGTTTCAGGAAACAACTTCACTGTTTTTGCCAGCATTCTAACAACTACCTGAAGTTAGTTTGTATGTAAAAATTAACTCTTACATGTTACTGCTATTATTTATGTTCACTGTATTGTCAATGTTAATACCATCTGCTTTGTCAGCCTCTTCTCCCTGTAAAATCTCATCAGACAGTCTGGTTCTTTTAACTATGCAGAACACTTGGCAAATTCCACTGGAGCATATTTAATCCTCAAAATACATGCTAATGCAATTAATGAAAGATACTGTAATTTCAAAAATATTCTTCAAACATACTTGATTTCTCAAATGTGAACCAGTGGTATAGCTGTATATGTAAACTCTTCAGTCTGTTTTCAGTTAATCTACACAGTGGTCAGTGAGTAAGCTGTGTACTTGATGCACTTGTTTTTAATATGGTACTAGTTCTTGTTACTGCTTTCTTTTGAACACAAGAGTTGTGTAGCTGTTTTCTTTAGTGATGAGTGTGGTGTTAAATCACTGGAAATACTTAGTAAGACATGAAATGTGTCTGAGGCTTTCTGTGCATGAGAAAAGAGACTTTTCAATTTCCTTCATCACCATGTATCAAAAATGTAGTAGTATGATCTGTATGGGATGAGACAGTGTCCATAGCTTGAAGTATTTAAGTATTTCAGTAGAATATTTTGAGTGAAAGAAGAAAAAAAGAAAGGGGAGAGACGTATAGGCGAACTGACAGTCTGTGTCTGAATTTATTCGTGGTCATTTTAAATAAAGATGAAATTTTATAGGTGTATATGTTTTCATCAAATTATGTATAAATATTCAAATAAATATACATCACCACAGTTTTTATTTTAAATAAAACTAAAATAAAGTCTTTGTGAAAATGGGTATTTGCTCATGATATGTTAATTGAATAAACATAGGAAAAATCTTATAACTAGAAAGCATGTTGTGTGAGGTAAATTGCATGTGTAAGTTATTTCTACTGTCCCATAATGTTTTAAGATTTTCTGAGAAATTTCAAATTTACAAGTTATGCTAGACGTTTTGTTTCATATAGTTTGGTGTTTAATAAAGAACTCAGTTTAAAATCTTACTTATTTCAGATTTAACATACTATATTTTTCTAGTACCTCAAACCAGTTTTTCTCATTTCAAATTACGTAGCTGATTAGATCTTTTAAAGCCTCTAAGTAATTTTTTAAGATTATATGAAAATCAAATTAAAGCAATTTAAGCTGTTTTTGATTAATGCAGAAAAAAATCTATGCAGAAATAACTATGTTAGCAGTGTCGTGAAAGAATGTTTCTTGAAAAAGAAAATAATTGGAAAAAATACAATCCAAACATGCTAATTTTGGTAGGTCAGTGCAAGCTGTCAGTGGATTTAGAGCATCATCTTCTGACTGATGAAAAGACTTTCTCTCCCACTTATGACAGGTTTTGTCAGCACAGAGCTACTTTTTAAAGTGGAAATACTACAGTAGGAGACAAATTTGCATATAAATATGTTTCAATTAAATATGTAATCTGCTTTTCTTCAGTAAAACCATACATGACAATACTCGAGAAGAATTAAGCTATAACTTGAAGTATTCTAAGTTAAAGTCAACATACAGCATCTTTGTTATCATGAAGAACTGCTGAGATTTTACTTAAAATACATTTAGGCTGTATGTGAAATGTTCGCACTCAAATATGCATTACATATGTGGAACAAATAAGCTTTCTAAGGCATTTCTCAATTTGCTTAAAATTGAAATAGACTAGCTTATTTTCGCTTTTTTTCCAGTTATAAGTAACTAGCTCTGCAAATTCAATGTATAGTAAATCATTGGAACGCTTGCTAATAAGATTGTAGAATAAATTAGTTTTTAATTGAGCAAAATAATTGTTTAGCCAAATGCATGTGCTTATGCTCTCTCTCTTTCTAGATTTGGATATTTTAATCAAAACATTTTTTTTCAAATTCTTCTCCAGCAATAAAGGCAATGTGTTTTTTTTCCATCAGATAAATTAGATCTTCCCACACCTTACTCTCAGGTGTCAAGGGAAAGCACAAAATGCTAAGGCACAATAACACTGAAATACCGCACTGCTGGATTCCCTTAAGTTCCTCTGGTTTTAACTTGCATGGAAAGTTTCTTAAACATTGTATTTCTCCTGCACTGTAAAAATTGGACATGCTTCCTTGCAACCTTTTGTTAATCAGCAGCTTTGAGTCTTAACATAGTTTGTTCTTGTTTTCCTTCTGTTCTGGGTGTAGGGGCATGTGAGGCATATGAGTACTGTAAAAGCACTTGGTCTGCTTGGGCAATAATTACCCAATGCATAGGGAATACAAGGCATTTTTATGAGAGGTTTTCTGATGTAGTCGACTGGTTAGGCAGGACACCAGATAGGAGTTTTGTCAGCTCCTAGGAGTGTCAGTTGCTGCACAGTTGTCGTTAAGGTCTCAGAGTTAGGTGCAAACCTTAGGATTTAGAGCAGCTGTTACTCTTCTTGTAACACGGTTGGTTTTGCTTAAATATGTATGTAGGTAATGCACAGGATGCTTTTGTGTTTATGCATGCCACAAACAAGTTTCTCCTGCGGGTTCTTGCTTGAGTTCTAATGCTGAGTTTGTATAGGGAGATTTGAGAACATGATAAAAATTAGTTCAGTTCTTCTTTTGAAAACAAACATACAAACAAACAAACAAAAAAAAACACAGAAATGATTATAAAATACTGAGTAAAAACAATAAATCATATAAAAATAAGTCCAGTATAGAAATCCATTATTTGTTGAACAGAGTAACTTCATGAAGGAGAAGAGCATGTTCATTGTTTGTGTACTGTTGATGTAGAAGCAGTTAATCTTAGCATGGGTCATTTCTTCTTCACTTTTTAACATAATCTCATTCAAACGTGCATGAGCTGTATATATTCAAAGTAATACAGTTGGATCATCTTAAATTGATCTGAGCACTTTGTGAACCTCTGATAGTTATTTCTTAGTAAATCACTGGGGGTAAGGTGAATCCTGGAGGACTAGTCAAATCCAGAGTCAGAAAGAAGCTGTAGGAGATACTTATGGAGAAGTATTTCTAGCTTTGACTTAGAGTGATAGAAAAAAGTGTTCTTAAACACAGGTGTGGTGTTTGTATGGAAACGTGGTGAAGAAGAGTGCAGCTGGGTGAGATCATGGGACAAAGGAAAAAAGAGAAATCTTGACTGCATATGTGATTTTAAAAGGGTCTTTAAATTTGTCAGAGGTATCTGTTTCCAATAATCCGGTTTGAACCATTAGGCTTGGCAGTGTCCTGGTTTTAGCTGGGGTGGAATAGAGTTCATTTTCTTCCTAGTAAGTGTTACGGTGCTGCGTTTTGGGTTTTTGATGAAAATAGTGACAATAACAGCCCAGTGTTTCAGCTGTTGAGGAACCGTGTTCACACAGAGCCCAGGACTCTCCTGGTGCTGCCCAGCCAGTGAGGAGCTGGGGGGGGGGCATGGCCAGGACTGTCTGGGCTGGCCAGAGGGGTGTCCCACACCATGGGGCACTGTGCTGAGTAGGTTGGCTGGTAAATACAGGGTAGGGTGGGGTGGTCCTGGGGATGTGCTGGGCATTCGTCAGTGGATGGTGAGCAATTGCTTTGTGCATCGCTTCCTTTATATATTATTTTATCATTATTATATTGTTTTTCTGTCCCGTTAAACTCTCTTTATCTCAATCCCACAAGTTTTGCCTTTTTTCCCCAGTTCTCTTCCCCCACTCAGCTTCTGGGGGAATGGTGGGTGGGCACAGTGAGCAAGCAGCTGTGTGGTGCTGAGCTGCCTGCTGGGTTACACCACAACAGGCGGGTAAGAGAAGCAGTGGGTGCTAAGACAACTGGATTCTGCTAAAACTTCTGATGCAGTCCAAAAAGGCTTAGTCTGCACTGTTTCCTGAACTGTGGTCAAGAGAGTCATGTTTTTGTTTGTTTTTTCCCTGTGGAGTTCTCAGCTAAAGCTTTGAGATGGCAGTCTGGAAAGACTGAATGCTGATGGGATCCATTGGGACAGAAAGCTTGGGAATTACTTGTTAAAATAACAGCTTGCTTGAACTATGATTACTTGTGACTATAGAATCAACCAAGATGCCACCTCAAGTGGAGTCCTGGAGTGGTTTCCCTCAGCTCGGATCTCTGATATATTTGGGAATAATTTGTTGGTGGAATAGGAAGTATGCTTAGAAAACAAGTCATACCAAATCCTTTTGAAGACAAAATTCAAAGCTGCCTTACAATTAGCATGCCCAATGTCAACAGCGTGGTGTTCATTGGACAAATGTAGAATGATGTGGTGTTGGAGGGGAGCATGTAAGTTGCGTATGAATACAAAACTGGGGAAAGCTGGCAAGGCAGAGGTAATGAAGGATGGTATCTGACATCAACAAAGGTTGAACTAAGCATAAGAACTGAAATTTGGGTGTAGGGAAGGGATTGAGGAGCTGGGGATGTGTTAATAGGAATGTGGTTTGTTGGGTAACTTTGAGTAGGTGTCAACTTTGAAGTTTGACTAACTTTGAGGTCTCAATTGAAGTATGGCCTTGTCACGGCATACTGCTTTAAGAAATGGAAAAATCAGAGTGTCCAAGAGAGGAAACGAAAATAGTTTCAGAAACCTTACCTATCCAAAAAGGTTCAAGGTGCTAATACATACAGTCTGGAAAGAAACGACAGGGTTGAGCTTCTTGGAACAATTTATGAAGGTTCTTTGTAAGACGAGAATGTTCTGGGAGTAGCCAAAGAAGAAACTGGCTTAACACTGAACAGAAAGCTTTGTGGTTTAAGTCAGTAACTCCTCAACTAGAATCCACAATTCTAAAGGCTGTCCTCACTATACAAACAAAGTTGCAAGCTTGAGAGTAATTTAAAAAAAAAACCCTGCCTTTTTACTTATGATCATGCTGTTTTATTTTTTATTCAAATTATCTGATCTTATAATTTGATTATTCTTTAAATCATGGTCCAATCAATATAACAGTTGGCAGTTAATAAACTATTAGAGGTTGCCATCTCGCTTGGGAGATAGAGAATTTAATGATCGTCACCTTCTGCTGGTAAAAAGTGCTTTAAGGGCAGGTTTGCGATGATATTTTTGCTTTTCCTGTGGAATAGGACACATATCTATCTAGTGTGCAGAAAGTGTGTTAGTGGAGAAAGTAAGTTAGGTGCTGTTTACACGTGAAGCATGAAATGTGGTCAGAATTCAGGGCTCAACTTCATCACTTGTAGCTGGCTCATCACTTGTCCAGTTGTAGTGAATATTCCTGAATTTCCCATGGTTCACAGTTTGTGTATGCATTCACAAGTTCTTTTAATCTTTAGCTCTTTTTTCTGCAGTTGATACAGACTTCATGATATTTCTTTGTGTTTTGAGCTCGGAATACTAAATTATTTTGGGAGTATGTCTTCTCTCCGAACAGTTTAGCCACAGTGAAACAGGAATATTTTTGTTGGAGAACTTTAATTTGCTTGTGTTCATAACTTCTGTTCACTCCTAAATTATTTTTGATCTTTGTAGTTTTATAAGGATTTTCAAATATGTTGAGTTATAGTACTCAAAACCAATTTTAATTAGCTGAGGAAATGAAAGCCATCTTTTTCATAATTTCATTGAACAGCTTTGTTTGCAGGGTTCTAAAATAATCAGACTCCTGTCCTTACTGTTTAGTTTCTGTTATTTTAATATCTGTGCTTGAATTAAATCTTCAGTCTGAAATGTCTGTGTTTATGTATATCTTGCGCCTGGTGCTACATCTCACTGCAGTTGTCACAGAGTCCCAGCATGTATTCTTAATGCTGCTTTTGCTCAGTGCTTTTTTTTTTTGCTTTTAATTTTGTGATTTCCAGAGTCTGTGATAGAAAATGATGAAAGAAAGAACCTGGAAAATAACTGTGAAGTACTGTTACATATATCATTATTACATGTTAGTAATGGCTAAATGCCATTACTATGCAAAGTATAGGCAGGGGTTTGTCTAATTATATGGATGTTAGCCATCTAAACATGAAAAACTTCATATGTATCCACAACTGAGTAAAGTATACAGCTTACTGCAGTCACATGGACTTCTGACATGGTTTATATATACATATGTATGTATTAACCTTGTTGGAAATACTGATTTTGATGTATTTTCTCAATGTTCTACACAAAACCTGAAGTTACATATTCAAACAACTTAAGTGTGTTGTTTTTCAGGTTTTTTTGTTTGTTTGTTTTTGTTTTGTTTTTGATTGCTTGTTTTGCTGAAGGAAGTGTTATGAAATGTTTGTTTTTTTGGTTTGCTTTACGAAGTGTTTCTGTAGGTGATGAGTGGCCAACTGGCAGCATGCTGGCCAGGTATACCCCACTAGAAAAATAGGGAAAGGCAAAGAAGAATGCTTTCTGGATGGTCCTTAGCTGTAGACAGGGAGCAAATGACAAGTAGACCTAGAGGCCTTTCTTGAAGGCACTGTGGTGCCGTTATGAGACTGGACCTACCATATCGGTCCTACCACATAAAAGTTGTATGCGTGTCTGGTCATGCAACCAGAAATTCAGTTTCATGATGTGATGCACATTGTTGGCCTACTAATTAGTATCTTGATTGATAGTTCGTATTTTCTATAATTGCTTATATGACTTGATCTGGAGTTAAGTCAAAAGTATTGCTGCCCTAGACTCACATGAAACACTTAAGTTTAATATCTGGCAAAATTGTTTTTTATTTTCCAAAGTAGAGATCACAGACATGAAAGCAATACTTGCCTTTTTCTTTCACCTCAGGAATTTAGTGTGGTATTCTAAATTGATTTTAAAGAAGATGATGTTTTAGAGACAGAAATAAACCTTTAAATTAATTTTGTTCATTTTGTTTTATATGTTTTATAGAAAAATACTGTTGTTTTTTTTCCAGTTTAACTTTGTTGGAAGAATCCTTGGGCCCAGAGGACTAACAGCTAAACAGCTTGAGGCAGAAACAGGATGCAAGATAATGGTCCGAGGGAAGGGCTCAATGAGAGACAAAAAGAAGGTAAGCTCTTGAAAGGTAGTGTAGTTTCAGATATATAGTTTTCTTTCCTAACATGGGTTAAGGTCATGTCTTTTTTTATTCTCCGTTGTGTTTTTACTGTATGCTTAATTTAGTTATTTTTTTTACAGACTTAGTGATTAACACAACCTACCTTGAAGAAGTTAAATATGCGTGCACCATAATGGTGCAACTGGGAGCCTAACTAGCAATTATAAAATATTCTTCAGTAATAACTAATTTCTAATTGTGTCAGGTGTTTCACAACATAAAGGTAAAAATTCAGGTTAAATGTATTTTTCCAAGGAAGGGCTGCTAATATTACAGGTGTCGTTAAGAACACTCTTATATTGAAATACCAGAGGATTGATTAGTGCGAGTAGGAGAGATCAGAAAATACATTAAATGTATTTCCGGCAGTAAATACTGTTGGAGTGAACCAAGAAGCACCGTTTCTGAATTTGTTTTTTGCTCAAATGGAGTTGGGATATAATTAGGGCCGTTTCTTGCCCTGACCTGTAATACTTATGTTCTGCCCATGCGAGTAGGAGGCATATACTTTTCAGCATAGAGTCATCCTGAATGTTAAGTTGTTGTGCTGTTAACTCCTGGAAGTTACATCTTTCTGCAGTCTTATTTTCTAGCTATTTTCCCATCTCTGGTTATTACTGCTGAAGTTGCATTAGCATCACCACTTCAGTTTTGTAATGTACACTTAGTAATACTCTTTGTTCCAATAAGTATTATTTATTTTGATCCTTTCTTTAGAAAATCTTTTTTTTCTTTATCTGGTTAGTCACATAATACATTCTACTGATACATGTGTAGCACATACCAATTAAAATAGAACCAATTAAAATACAGAGTTAAAAATCTCAGACTTCCCAAAGCGTATGACCGTGTTGTTTTCAAACTCCATTTGTTGCCTCTTGTTTTCATAATCTGTTGTAATACTCTTATCTTCCTTTCTGTTATTCCACCTATAGCTATTTCAAGTACTTAGATTGTCAGCTTTTGAGCAAAGGTCTGTTCTGATCTGTGAGAGACTTCAGTTGTTTAGGTTCTGTAGAAGTAAGAGGTTGAGACCGTCTTAAATGACGGAGTCAAAGGGGTTTTATTTATTTAAACATTCTGGTTCTCATCTTTAATTCCTTCTACTTCTTGGTTGAGGAGGGGGATTTTTAATGTATAAACTAGACCTATTATTACGGGGTTTAAAACTGTAAATGGATAAGCAGAATTTGTAGGATTTATATTCTTGTAAAGGATTTTAAAATATGACTTCCTATAAGTGGAGGGCGGTATGAGACATTAAAATTTCTATGGTATTAAAATTTCAGCATGCTTCAGCTGACATACCAAATTGCATGGGTGTAGATGCTGTATTTTGAAGCAAAGCATATGGTTGCCTATATATGAACAATCTTATTTCCATAACTTTGTTTGTGACTATTAATAGTAGCCATTTCTTTACATATTCAGTTACACTGTAAATATATCTATCTGTACATGTATCCTGGGGCAAGAGCTTCAGTGAAAATATTGCCTCCTCTTTACAGTTTGCAAACTGCACCTGGTTTTCATTAGAAAAGACTATTTGAAAAAGAGTATTTAATGCTGCTGCATTTTGGCTGGGAGTTTAATTAGAATTTAAGACTTCTGAATGTAAAATCTTTGAAATATGGAAGATAATAAAATACCGTTCTGAACAGGTGAAACACCAAACAGTCAACCTTCAAAGAGAAAGGTGATACGTAATCCAAAAAAATAGTGTGTACTTAATAGTTCATCCATGTTTTTTCCTATTTACACATAGTTTTTAAAAGGCATCATGTATTTATCAATAGTACAGTTCTTAAATTCTTCCCGTAAATGAATGTGTGTTATTGATGCCCCCCTTCTTTGTGGTAGGAGTGAAAGTTTTAAGTCTATAAACTACCCCAGTTAATCAGGAATTTGTTTTTTTTAAATTTTTTTCTGAGTAATAAAAAAAAGTTGTTTCAGGTACATTTATGCTCATGAATGTTGTAAGCTAAAACATTTAGGCATCTGTTCTTCAGAAAGCTTGCAATGATAAATTGAGCCTCTAAACTTTAATGGTCTAACACCTTACTGTTACTAGTGAGCATATGTATATTTAAGATGGATATTAACAATGATGCTCTGATACAGAACAGTAGAATCATCTATGTTAGAAAAGACCTTCAAGATCATCACTCTGACATACTGAGTTCAATCACTAAACCATGACACTTACTGCCATGCCTATTCATGTCTTAAATACCACGAGGGATGGGAACCAACCGCTTCTCTGGGCAGCCCAGCCCATTCCAATGCTTGACCCTTTCCTTGAAGAAATTCTCCGTAATATCTGATCTAAGCTTTCCCTGATGCAACTTGAGACCATTTCTTTGTGTCCTAGACTATAGAGATCTTGTCCAACCTCCTTCCTCAAGCAGTATTGCCTAGAACTGGTTGCCCAGGACCGTCTCCTGAGAGTTGTTATGTTTAGTGTCCATGATCTCACTCGTACCTCTGGGCTTCAGAACCTATACTTTTCTTCAGGGAGTCATTTCCCTAGACACCTTAGGCAGTTTTACTGTTTGGGGAAGTGGTATTTTTGGACTGATTTCCCCTAGCCTTTCCATGTATGTATATAGATACAGATATTTAATTTCTGTGCCGAATAGAACAGGTTATGTGAGCTAATTTTTTATTTTTTGAGAAAAAGCTTTAGAGGAATTGGGACCTTCTCAGTGTGAGTTTTACTTCTTACCTTTTTTTTTTTTTTCTTTTAAGATTGATAAGAAAACGTAAGCTGGTGTAGTCTTCAACAGGGACTAGTTATGTAGTACTCAGCAAGTCAGCTAGTAGTTCATACACATGAACTTCATACACATGAACTGATGAAGTCAGTGTTCTAATGTCAATAAGCCATTACATAGTATGGTATGTGCTAAGCCACTTCAGATTGATGAATCATTCACGAGATGTAAAGGGCAGTGTCTTATGGTGATTATTTACAAATTGGAAAGGAAAAAACAGGAACCCATTACCTTCAGTAACTTGTCCCTTGTCTGATATTTTTGGAGCACAGAATACTTGCCTATTGATGATTACATGAGATAATGTTGCAGTTGGTGTTGAATATTAAATAATGTAAAGTATTTGAATAATATATATTTTGCAATATATTTGAATACCAAATAGAATAATATAGGTTGAATGTTGAAGAGTATTAAGTACCAAAAAGTTTGTTTGGCAAAATCTATTTTCATGTCACCCATTTCAGATCTTCTTTATAATTGTATTGCTGTCCTGAGGTGATTGGTGTTAATAGTTTATCGTTTTCAGACTGGACTTTGTTGCTATGTCGTGTGACCTACCGTTGTTGCTGCAATAGGAATTGTTTCTTAATCATTGATGATGCAGTTTGTGATGCACTTTGTTTGCAAAAAAGATTATTCTTCTAAAAATAAGGAATTGGAATTCAAGACATGATCACAAACAGGATAAAGTAAGAAACAATGATATTTATTGGTTTGGCAAGTAAGTATTCCTCTTGCTATTGGTTCTTGCCTCTCTTCCTTATGTGTACAGGTCCTTAGACTTGCAGCATAAGATGACCAAATGCTTTGGTAGTCAATGCCTTTTATTGCTAACTGCACTTTCCTTATTTTCTCAAGGGGCTTAGTGTTTAAAGAAAAAAAGTCATTGGGATTTTTCCAGTTTTTGGCTGAATTGTTTTGGGATTTGTAGGAAACTAAAGATAAAGGTTAATTTATATTTATATTTCCTATATATATTTCTTATCTACAAACCTGATTTCCCAGTGCTAGTCATAATAAAGGCCTTATTGGATGTTGCAAGGAATTCATTACTATCCATCTGCTTCTCTCTTCTTATCTTGCTAGTGGCTGCAGAATCCAAGAGGAAAATAGGAGAAGACAGTAGTAGCCAGTGTGCGGGGAAAATAAAGCCATCCTGACTTGCTCTGTAGAAAATTGTATTCTACTGCATGAGCCTCTGAGCAGAAATAATGAATTAGAAATCTTCATCACATGGCCAGATCACTTCATCAGATCTTGAAACTTGCTGACAGATTTCTCCCAGAAAGGAAGGGAAATCCTCAAATCATTTGTGTCCAAGGCTCAGCTGATAATCAGAACATCACTCTAGGCAAATAGAGTGATACATTTATATTTGTCTTTAGACAAATATAAAATCAAAACTTTAATTACTGAGAATACTATGATTAAAGCCTGGAGGCACGTGAAGGAGATTATTGGGGAGGGGAGAGGAGTTGCATGCATTTGTCAAAAGCTAATGAATGTGTAACTTTAAGACCAGGGAATTTTTCTTGCTTAGTCCAAACGCACCTCTCACTAGTGAGGAAAAACACCAATTTTCACACTAGTAGTGGAGAAAAATAGTAACTTTAACACCAAAGAATACTGTCTAATATATGGGAAGAATAGTTATTGATGGATAAGCAAAACACTGATTTTAATGCTCTCACTGATCATATACTCATTCCATAAAACAGACACTGACACACACAGCTCTGTGCTCTCTTATCACTCTGGCTGCCATTATCTCACCTAGATGGGGATACAAAGCCTTACAGTGACAGGCTGCTGGGTTGTGACAGTCTTGGTTGACTACATTGTTTTCCCTGTTTCTTGAAAGGTTTAGTCAAAGATCTCCTCTACTACATTGTATGAGAACGTTTGTTTTTTCTTCAGTAAGAAACATCTTGTTATGATACACAGAATTATTTATTTACAGTTGGTTGTTTCAAAGAATCATAGAATATTTGAGTTGGAAGGGACCCACAAGGATCACACACTCCAGCTCCTGGCTCCACACAGGACCACCCAAAATCAGACCATGTGTGTGAGAGCGTTGTCCAAATGCTTCGCTCAGTGGCATGACCACCGCCCTGGGGAGCCTGTCCCAGTGCCCGACAACCCTCTCGGTGAAGAACCTTCTCCTAACATCCAGCCTGACCCTCCCCTGTTGCAGCTTCAAGCTGTTCCCTCGGGTCCTATTGCTGGTCACCAGAGGGAAGAGATCAGCTCCTACCTCTCCACTACCCCTCAAGAGGAAATTGTAGATTGTGATGAGATCTCCCCTCAGAAGAAGGCAAACAGCTATGCAATTCCAGTTTTGAAGAGCTCACTGCTTTTCATCCATTGCAACAGCTTCAAATCACTTATTCTTTCTTCTGTGGTAAGATTGCTTCATGAACTGATTTGTTGTTCTTGACCTACAGTGTATTTGTTCTCATATCTCTGTTCACCTTGCAAGCAGAAATTATGTAAGCTTTCGGGAAAGACAAGCTCTCGGTTCTTACCAATCTTGACCTTTGGCAGGTCACTTTTGATGGGTACAAGAGTTGTCAAAGTAAATAGATAAGTCAATTTATTGGGACTCTCCAGCTTTTTTTATTGTTATTATGGTAATGCTAAATATGAATTAGAAATTATCTTTGGTATCCATACAAAAGTGCAAGGAAAATATTAAAGCTGAAAGAATTACCTGTCCTGTAGTGAGGACATTTTACTACATTTACATGCCATATAGAATTGAAGTATTTGATGCTTGTAACATTTTAATAACTTTCAATCTCTGAAATACCATTAAATACACTTTGATTTCCAATCAAATGTCTTAAGATCAGTTTAGGTTATAAAACGAAGTTACTAACATTAAATAATAAATACTTAAAGTATGTTGTCTTAAATCAAGCCTGTTAGTGCTACCCTAGTTACAGGATGCTCAACTTCTGTGAAAAGTCTTAGGTGTACAAATAAAGCTACGGTGCTGGCATTTTTGTTGAAATGAAATATAGTTAACATATTGTGTCAAATTGTAGTTATTCAGTGTTTCAGGATGAAAGGCTGACCAGCAATCATTATTCTTGTCTTCTGGGAATAAATTGTGTGGTTCAGGCCTCATGCCTCTAAAATCCACACACAAGCATGCTGCTGCTGGTTGACAATTTCACATATCCGTGTTAAGAAATCACAGTCATAGTTTGAAATGGCAGTTAAATGCAAACAAAACCCCAAACACTCTGTAACTAGCTGAAAGATGCTTTTTGGGTACTTACCTATACTAAGTAATAAAAATAAAATTCATTAGGAATAAAAAGAAATAAAATGAAATTAAGTGCTTCACAGGATTGGTGATATTAGCATCTGATAAAAGTGAAAAACAAGCCCATATATGAGACTAAAATTAGTGTCCTCTTACTTAAATATTTTCTGGCAATATCAGTGGGATTTCTGAAGGTCATGCTTGCTTTTTGAACTGAATCCCTCTTGGGTACTTGTTGTTGAGGGTACTCTTTGTTAAAATTAACTGATTTCTGCTTACTATGAACTCTCCGGCTAAGTCAGTGTCGACTGGCAGTCTAGCATATTGAATTTTGTAGATCATGCTTTGTTAACTTTTGTTGCACATGAAAGCTGCAGCTTGTCAATAGCAGAGTACCAAACTGATGGCTACATTCAGTTGTCACCACTGTCAACTTTTGTGGCTCTACACTAAAATTAATTACACTAAAATTAATTGTACAAGCAGGCTGCTCAGTTAAGTTGGAGATTTTGCTCATGCAGCATGTTCATGAATCTACTGTGTTCAAGTAGAAAACCTTATTTGCTTCTTGTAAATAGAAAAAGACATATGTCATCCAGAATGCAGTTCTGAAGGTATCACCTTGGAAACAATTAATTGATAACTTCAGCATCTAACATCACCTACAGTGCAATTTCCTCTAAACAAACCCGCTTTCTCATCAATATGCATATCTGCATAGTTACCTATTTTATCAAACTTTGGGAGGCTCTCTTCCTATTTCATTTTTGATCAGTGTGAAAATTGACCTTTTATTCCTAAACTAACTTTGAATATATATATATATATATATATATATATAAAGGTACTACTGAAAGATACTATTCAGCATATCAAAACTGCCATTTTAATATACAGGGAAGAATCCACTATATTAAGCTCTATAAAAACTTGTGTAGCTCTGCACTGGAGAAGAATACTCAAGCATAGAATCTAAGCCTGTTTAAAAAGGTGTGTGGTTGTCGATACCACTTTGCCTTCTGAGAGATTTATTGTGAAACATAAGTTGTAATGAAAATAATTTTGGTTGCTTGTAAGTTAGTATTTTTTTCCGTAGTGAGTGCTTCAGAAAATAGGTATTTCTGAATTTCCAATTTTAGAACCTTTATTGCATTTGTAGCCACTTATTTTCAATGCAGGAAAATGTTGTAAAGCTGGATTTTTTTAATTATTATTTTTATTAAGAATTGCTGAAGCATGGCCTTTTTCCCTTTTCCACCCACACAATGTATGTGTCTTGAATCATATCCATGGTAGTCTGGAAGTGGTGACCATCTGTGGAGAGGTAAGAGTGTACGCTACTAACCGACAGTGTTTTAAAAAAAAAAAGTCATCGTAAGGAAAAAAAAAAAAATCCTTTTAGCAAGTTACTGACTTAATTACATAAGATAATTGAATGTTGAAGGGTGGGTAGTAGAAACCATCCCTGAGGAAATTCAAAAGGAAAGCATGGATGAAGGTAAGAGGCATTACTTTTTGAATTGCCCCTAAGTGATGGCTGAGTCACAAAACCCTATAAAAAGACTTAAATGTACTCCAGATTTTCTTTAGAGTGCATCATCTTTGTTGGCAGTCTTGCTTGCATACCTCTTTACTTTCAGTAAAGATGTTCAGTTTGCATTGACAGTAGTGAAGAATGCAGTGTAGGCACAATTATTTTACTTATGGGAATGTGAATTTTACAAGAATAGCATGTTTTCTATAAGGCTCGACAAATGCTTCTTATTTGAGGCAATTTGTTGCATAAGTCTTTTTACTTAACAGTCTGAGAAATGCTTTTACTTTCAAGAACAGAATAATTTTTATTTTGAAGGACAAAAATTTAGGTGCCTGAGGGCCCTAAGAATTATTACAAAGCAATATTAGTCTTTCAGGAAATGTCACTGATAGGTATCGGATGCAATGCATCTTTCAGATAGGTTTATGTCATACATAGTTTTGCTTTTTATTGGCTACTTAAAATATCCAGTATATACTGGATGTAGTTCTGCAGTAAGCTTAATATGAAACTGTAACTTTGAGCATATTTTAATGCTATTAAGATGCATGTTTACCCTTGAAATTTGAGAAATAGCTGAAATCTTTGACTAGAGTAGTTAAACTGGTAAATAGTTAGCTGTCTGGTTACTGAGATGATTAGATATGGAAATAACTGACTTAACGGCGTTAAAGAAGCATGATAAAGGCACTCCAGCAGAAACCAGCTCCTGTTATACGTCACTCTCATTTGTTTTTCTCTGTTCCTTGCAAACAAAAACATTATGATGAAGAGGCAAGAGATCTTAGTTTATCTCAAAACTGGAGAAAAGCAGAACGATGTGTCATGGGAAACAAGATGTATCAGAGGAACCTTGAACTGTTGCCTGAACATCTGTGTATAAAGAATCTTCTATTTTGTAGATTAAAATTCTGCATCTTCAAACAGCAATTGACTCATCTTCATCTGTGCCATGGTAGAAACTGTCTGTAAAATTATCCCTAAGCTTTTGTTAGGTAGGAAGCACTGTGAGTTATAACTGTGTTATAACAAGTTGACTAGGCTGTAGCCCACAGCTGTTGGTATCATGCATTTGAATAGAAGTTTTGAAAGGTTTGGAGTACAATTCATACTGAACTGTTTTGAGGTATTAAGAAAATGACCCGCAAACATCTATTTGTTTTTACTCTAAATGAAATAGGTGAATGGCTTAATGAAAATTTACTGTAACCTGACAGTTTTACCATATCACAACATTAATAGAAAACATTTCGAGAGGGTTAGCCGTATTCTTTTTCATTGGTGCCATAACTTCTTTGCAGTTACTCTAAGCGTTGCAGGTCAGTCAATGGCATGAATGTCAGTAATGTTAGTTAATTGACCACAGCCAAAAGATGTTTCTTTTATATGCGTATGTGTGAGTATGTGTATATATTGTGTATGTATATAATAATACACATATAGAGATATATGCTTGTATGTGTACATATGTGTGTATGCATATATTTTTTTAAAACACTGACCCCCAACCTATAGTTTTGCTACATGTGGTTAATAATATGACGAGGTTTCAGTCAGATTTGTTAAATGATATTGGACCATCTTGTATGTGTGTTGGGCTTTAGTTGCAACACTATTTTTCTTAGAAAAAAATAATCCAGCCATCAGACAGAAGTTAGCACTGAGTGTTTTTGGTGTGTGATTATATTACATATAGCAAGTTGTTGACTTCCTTTTTAATAAAATATTTTAAAAATAATTTAAAAAAAACAAGGCAGAGATGTTTGATGTGGAAGGACACATGCTAAATCAGTAGACATTTGCGAAGATGTAAGCTTTATTTGAGATGTGAAGTAGAAGTATTTATAACTTCCTTATGTTTTGCTGTTTTAGTTACACAATTGCATTAAAAAAGATTGCTGCTTTACTTGTTTGCTGTACAACATAGTTGATAATTGATTCATTATGTATTTTTTGGTACAAGGAGAGACATACAGTTTCTCCTTTCACAGAACAAAGTGCATTTACTGACTAAACACTTTTTCAACAATGACAAAAAAGATCAGAGAACTAGATGAGGCTATTTTAACAGAGCACGAGCATTCTTATGGGTAGAATCACAGGATTTCATAAAACATTAATTTTCACTTGTAAGGACACCAGTTTTGAGTGTTACCTTAAAAAAAAGAAAAAAAGAAGTTGGCTCTTGTGATAAATCCATTGATCATCATGAAGTTGCTTGCAGCATTTTAGCACCACTAAACCTTTTCCTTACTTTGATTGACTTGGTAGGTTATAACTGTAACCTATTGGGCTGTACTTCAGTGGGTGATTTTGTGTGTGGTATGTTTGGCTTGCTTTTTTAACTTAAGAAATGATGTTGTGACATTATAAGCTTACTTACCAGAAATGATTTGTATTTTGGCTTGTGTTTTGAGTATTTTTTATTTTTGCTGAGTATCATTAAACTGTGTTTGACTTTGTCTGGGAGACCGCGCTTAGTTTGAGGCTTGGGTGAATTCCCCAGTCCTCCAAGAAGTACTGGGTAGAACCTGATGATTCTGGGATGAAAAAAGCATGCCTGTTTATTTCCCAAGTATGTATTAGTTCTTGACAGCTCTTGGTCCCCAATATTTTCTTCTGGGCTGCAGGCTTAGAATACAGGTGGTTGTTTACTGTCCTGGATATGGCTCCTTTGGGTGAGATATAGCAATTTTATTGAGATAGATAGCAAAAGAGTGAGCACAAAATAAGATAACCGCTATTGCTGAAACTAAACACTTGAACTACTAATTGAACATTTAGAAGATAGAGATATTTGACTTTCTGCTAATTTGTTTTCCAGGTAGAGAGAGGGAGGTAATCTGTAGATTTTCAGTGGGGCAAGATATACTGAATTCCTTTCCAACTTCAAAAATCATTGACTGTGATAACAACTACCAATTGTAATTCCTAAAATGCCTGGTTGATTTGCTATTGAAAGTTTTCCCCATCTAAAAACAAGCTTCACTTCATCTGCTAATACTGTGTTAGCCTTTGTCTTGATTAGACTTGGTTTAAAACAGGCATTATTAATCACAGGTTACCCCTTTTCTAAACGTGTTCTACAGTAGAGTTTAGAAAGGATATGAATGAAGTTCAAGAACCTGGGCAGGTGATAATCGTTGTGTAAAGGGACACTGTCCTTACTGTACAGTTTCTCCAGCTATAACTGCAAGATTTTGTGTGGTCTTTCCCCTCTATGTGAAAAGTGTGGTTTAGTTCTGTTGATGGACAGTTGCATGTTTTTATTAGACTTTCCTGAGAGTAATTAGCAATTCTTGTCTGCTAATTTTTGCACATTTTCCTATTCACTTTGGTGGGCAGTAAATGGGGAATGTTTTGATGGGTGTAGGACCCACTGAATTGCATGCATACTATAGATGTATCTTAAAAATATAAATGTGATTAAAAATCATAAGGACTCAGTGTTGGCTGCCTGCATTAAAGGATGAGAACTTACTCAAACTTAGTTTAAGGCTGAGTACACAACTATGTTATTCTCTTTAAAGAAGACTTGTTATTCTTGCAGAAGTAGAATACAACAAAACTTAAGGGTGACTAGTACTGAACTTGCTTGAAGACCATTTAACTCAATTAATTGAGTCTGACATTCAGTGTAAATTGTCTGATTTAATTATTAAGTGCCATAAACTAGTTACGGAACAGACACAATGAACAGTATTCATGTTTGCTTGATGAATTCATTACCATGAGTAATTCTTGAATGTAATTTGGGTCATAAGTCAATTCAGTACTGTATGCCTGCAAGACAAGCAAGATGTTGTCCTCTAACCTCAGTAGCTAAAATTAAGAAAGCAGGCTATTTGCAATCGTTGAAAGTAGAATCTGCAAAACAGTGACTTGATTCAGGCAGTTGTCAATAGGTTTTATGTGCCTAACAGTATAGTTGGCAGCTCAAGTAACAGGAAGACTCCAGCTATGAGAAAACAGGGGGAATATCAACTTCTTGGTTTCAGTAGAACATGTTACAGAATCACATAGAAAACTTGATGAGAGTAGATGGAGTCGGTATGGGAAGGAGATGCCTAATTGGTACAAAAGTAAGATAAATTTGCTACCCGGTTTATGGGAAGCGATTTTTTCTTGTATGAAGAACTGATATCCTTGGGGAATGAACATACATGCACAGCAGTGTAGATGGAAATCTAAGTAATTCATGGAAGTTATATATATGTGTGTGTGTGTGTATATATATATGTAATTTATTATATATATGCATTGTGTATATATATAATAGCAAGAGCTGCAGGAGATTTTCCTTCCTGAGTCTTCGTAGGTTCAAGAAGATGTCTCTTACTGCCTCTTTTTGTTACTGCCTTCCTTTTGTTTTGAACTAGATCAATAATTTAATGTCCTATTTCATGAACTTCTCTCTTGTTTCATGAGTTGTTTTAATTTTCTCTGCTTTTATTTGTAGTTCTTCTTAGTTCTCTACGGAGATATTCTGTGGTTGTCTTTTTCAGCCTTGGTCCTGCTGACCTCCTTCTGACTGGTCTCATGCTTTATTAATCATTACAATAAAAGAAGGGTTAATTTCCACGGTGTTTCATTTATTCTCTGAAAATAGGAGATGCTGTGAAAGTGCACTAAATTGTATTTTGGTTTCTAGGAACATATAATTGCATAAAGGTACAGCACAATATAAGCACTGGAGTTAAGCTTGTTGCCAATAAGGGAATTGATCAATTTGAGCAAAAAGATGAGATGAGGCATAAGAAATTCATGGCAGACTTTTCATGACACTAAATAATGAACAGATAAAAATGTTTAAAATGCAGAAGAGCATCTGAAAGTGAAGAAAAAAAAACAACAAGAATTCAAGATAAATAAGTCCCAGTAGTTAAGATGATTGTTGAATTCATGCTATTTACTTGGCTTGATGTTACTGTGACATGAGCTCTGAATGTAAGAATTTCTGAAGAGATGTGAAGTCTGTGAAGGGGTTGGAGAGTAGACACTGATGTTGCCCTCCAACTTGGACAGAGATTTCTGTAGATAATTTGTACATGTGTTGTGAGGAATGGGTAAAAATTAGAGGTTAAGATTAATTCGTATCTCTGCGGGAATTACTAAAATCCCTTTTCATTCCTCAAGTAATTAAAATAGGCGATGTAATTGTGAACCAAACGGTCCTGGCTTTTATGTGTTACTTACCCAAAGATGCTAGTAGACTTTATCCATAGAACAGTTTCTGTAGCCTTTCACAGTAGCAGATACGGGGGTTTTCCAGCATCTTGTATGGAGAACCACACAAGAGTTGGAGGAGTGCTTGCAGGGGCATTGCTGGGAGGGAATATTTGGGTTCCCCTGTCATCGGTGCAATTCTTTGTCAGGCTGTAGTGGGTAGGAGTTCAAGTATTCAGGTCACATTTGCTGCTCAGTTGTTTATAGTAACCCTTAGGGAAGAAGCAACAGAAAGGATGTAAATGTTGCATGGGCAACTCTGAGTTTCTGGAATGCTTCAGGGCCTGCAGCACTGTATCTGTGCTGGGCTGCAGAGTTTGTGATGTTTTTTTCCCAGTTTTTTCAAGGGGCTTCTGAGCATCTCTTGTAATTTTTGCTAATCTTCTGACCTTGAAAACTGATCTGTGTTCCTGTGAGACACCTCTTGAAGGATAGTTGCCAATCATGGAAATCAACTAGGAAGGCATTTTATTTACTTAGGTTATCTTAAAGCTAAGCTTTTAGGAAGATGAGTGTTCCAGCTTCCTTTGTTAGTTTGCATTTCCTCACAGCTGAGTCACTGGTAATAGAGGCTTGTTTAGAAATTAAAAAAAAAAAAAGTTTGGAGATTATTTTTGCTTGTTTTAAGAAACAATTAACCAAACTACCTCTTCTTCCCTTCTCCATCCCATTCTGTTCTTACTGCTTCGGAGTTTTGCAAGAGTAAGCATTGACAGCTGTCGATAGCAAACCGTAGTTGTAGGTAACCATTTCTCAGAATGCTGCAGTAGTTCTGCTAGTCCCTGTTCTTCAGAGGTGCTGCTAGACTTTGTTTTCCGCTATCTTAACCTTTAATCAGTAGATCTCCAAAAGCGTAGATCTTCTAAAGTGGCTCACCAAATCTCACCAAAACATTGCTACCTGTGTGGTTTCAAGGTGACTCTCTTGAATGAAGGTATTTTCAGTGTGTTTGAAAAAAAAATTAATACTATTCAATAATTCTGTATTTTGAGCTCTGCAACTTATTACCTACAGTATCATTAATTGTACAAACTGATTTTTAAAATTTCAAGGTACAGGGAGCTTAGATATTGATAATAACAATAGTGGGAAAACATGCAAAGAATGCTGTGTTTAGTTCTAACTTAGTTAACCGCTATCATGTATACATTAAATTAATTGTAATATCTTTTTCATTCCCTGATGGGCTATATTCTGGGTATTGTGCACTCCCATATTTGCCTCTAAAACCCTGATAAATGTAATCTGTCGGAATGTTTTTAAGACAATAGCTATTTAATGAATAGCTTGTGTGTACAGGAGAAAAGAATAAGCTTGATTGCTTACAATCTGACATTTGAAAAAGCATTTTTTTAGATCTCTTGTATTTGCATATCTAATTGCTATGTAATCAAAACTAAGTGAACTGTAGCTACTTGAAACCAAAAAATGAAAGGCAATCATCTTTACAGGGGGAAATATCCCACTCATATGCAAGCCTGTCTGAATATTAGAATTATATTCTTCTTGTGTTTAATTATAGGTGTCTGACTGAGCAGTAAATTTATGCCTGTGTATTAAAAGAGTGAATGTGACCCTGAAACATCAGCTTTCCTTTGTTGCAGCAAAGCATTGGCATTGAGAGAACTTAACAGTGTTGTGTATTTTGGTGATAAGGGATTGTGCCAGAATAGCTGTTAATTACCTGCTTTGTTTGATATGGAAAGTAGTGGTTCCGCACTTTTCTTCCCACCAGTGACAGTACTCAATTAAAACTTGTACTAAACAGTGATAATGCCCTCGTTTATCTGGTGGGGAAGACGTGAGGTGAAAAAAATTAACAGGATTTTTTCAGCTGTTTGGAGGCTGCTTTGTTTTGTGGATTTTTTTTTTCGATTTCTTGTTTTTGTTCCGTGTTGTGTTTTTCCCCTGCCGTGAATCTAGTGACTATAAAGGGAAACAAGGTGTCTTGATTCTTTCTGACTCTTAAATGTCCTAGTTCATTAATCCTGGCTATAGTTCAAATTGTAAATGACAACTTTGTCCAGTGTTGGAAGATACATTTGGAAGATACTTTCTCTATCCTGTTCCATGTCATTCATCTTTGTGAAGGTCTGTTGTCATGGATCCTTATTTTCACTGTTTTTTGAAATGTTATTATATTGCTCACAAAAAGGCAGACAGTGCTTTACAAAACTTAAGTTTGAGCTTTTTCTATTCCAGGTGTTTGGAACATGTTTTCTGACATAACTGGTTTTCTCAGCTTCTGTTAATATTCCGTGTTTGTATTAAAAAATAAAGTCTCAGATCAGATTTTTGCATGATTTTGTAGCAACTTAGTATTTTTCTCTTAGATTTCTTAAGTATGTGACAAAACCGAATGCAGTATTTTGGATGGGAACCCTTCAGTCTTAGGTACAATTCTCTGCTTAGCAGTATTTTTTCATATGTAAGCAGAAATGCCAAGGAGGAACAAGGCAAGCGAGTTAAACCAGAAAAGACTTGTAATCTTTGTGGTTCTTTATTTTCTTCTGGTAGTAATGCTCCGTGGAGAACATTGTAAAATTGAAAATGTTCAAAATACCTGTTCTTACGGCTGTTGATTTATAGAATTCTGACAGTAACGCTTAAATACTTATTTCGTTCATCCAGAGTAATTAAGGAGCAACTTGGTTGCCTTACTTAGGAAGTTTGAAACGTCTATGTTCTTCAAAAAACAAAAATAAGAAAACAATTGAACAGATCTGTTCCGGAAGGAAAATTTATCAGTGGCTGAATGTCTGATGCTAGACTAATTGGCCAAAAATGTGAAACAGTAAGTGAAAAGGAATAATTACTGTAACAGCTTCAAAGTGTGTACGCTAATTTTTTTAAGATCTTGGTGAATGTGAATATGGAAATACATGATAATTTAACTGGAACTTCAGAGCTTTAACTGTTAGGTGAATCAAGGTAACATGCAATAAATCAGATTCGTTAGTTGTGCCCAATTATTGCAGGCAACCAAGCTTGTTGAGAAGACATACTTAATGGATAGCAGTACTGATACATAGTCCCAGATACGACCTTAGAATTAAATGGCAACAAATGATTTGCAGATCCAACACCACCTTAAAAAGCTGTTTAAAGTATGTGAAACTTTAAATTTTTTCTTGTTTCCTTGAAAACCCAAACAGAATCACTAGGAGAAAACTAACTTCTATTAGTTACTGGAATTCAGTAATCTGATGGTCAAACTGCAGTGAAAAGTCAGTTGGGGGATGGGGGGGTGGGGGGGAGTAACAAAAGAGGTTTTAATTTGGGGGATTTTATCATGGTTTACAGAAAGAAAACAGTGGAAGGCCTTGCTTGGATGATATCTCAGAAATAGTATGTATTTGTAGTAGTCTGCTTTCTTTTGAAGGAAATGCTTATTTCTGGCTATGTTAAGTCATGAAATCCATGATATTATTTAATTGCATTTAATTAACAGCAAAACTTTTCACATGACTATGGAATGTACTTTCCTCAGGTAATTCATAAGGTCAATAAATGTAGACTTCCCTCCTCTACCCAACTCTACTTTCATACTAAGTAAAAGGTGATAAGCATTAAAGAAAAATATGATAAGGTATTTTATAATCTGACATTTGAAGTGGAATGATCTCTGGCCATTTCATTAACTGTTTTTCCAATTTCCGTTTTCTGCACTGTAAAAAAAAAAGTGGAATGTGAATTTGAGATGCATTTAGATTAATGAAATTATTTCTTAGTGTTGCAGTGCAGCAATATGACTGAGTGAGCTCATCCATGTAGGATTAGGTTCTGCAGTGATTAGATAGCTTCCTATGATCAGATATGCTTGCTGAAAGGTAGTTTCACTTCTTAGGTGAGCATTGCAACCCACACTGTCCAGTCACAGATAGTCTTTCTAATATCAAAGCTAGTTTCTTAAGGTTAGCTTAAATTTTCTTGTATGTAGTGTCAAGTCCTAACTTCAGATGAAGTTAAAGAGTATGTTCTTCCGAAATTATCTTAAATGGACATTGTAGTTTTTATTCGCTGTAAAGAAAATAATAGGACTATCTGATCTTTCTCTTTAAATTGTTCAGATTACATTCCAATGTCTTTGGTCACTTGGAAATAATTTTCCAATGTTTTCTGTGCATTTTCCTGATACTGGAGTTAAGATTATACATTCAAATTTTATTTTGGGGGGAAATATTTCATGTGTTTTTAGTGAGATTTCCTACTTCAATCTAAAAAGTTTCAAACTAATGTTGCTATATTCAGTTTTGAATAGGCATTAATCTACAGTATTATTTTATAATCTCTACATCCATCTGTTTTTGCAGAGAGGAAAATTACTGCGTTGCAATTATCTGTAGTTTCCAAATGGGGGAAAGTAAAGAAACTTCTTTTGACTTCAACAATTGCCTTTCCTAGATCCTTTTTGCCTGAGCGTGCCGTTCTTTCTAGGATTTGCAGTCTTTTTTGAGATGAATTTCTGTATATCTAACTGTCGTAGAGTGCTGTTTCTCTGTCAGTTTTTAAGGCCGTTATACACACTGCTTCTCTTTGGGATCCTAATAATTTTGCTTATGCAAACTTAGTGAATTATGTTTCCATTATTGGACAAAGAAGGCTGTCAATGAATTTTAAACCTAGAATTAACTGAAACAGACACTAGGCTTCTAAGACTGAATTGAACTTCTCATTTTGAAGTCTACTAACTCTTTTTGCATTTGAAGATTGCTATCTAAATTGTACAAATAATTTTCTGTACCCACCCCATCCAATATTCCTGAATTTCATTTTAACTTGGATAAAAATCTTGTATTCGAGTAGCAAAATCTCTAACTTTTGAAGAAACTAAAATTTCTTCTTAAGAAGTTTCAGGACATGAAAAATCTAAAAGCTGTGAAATGGCTTCCTCTTCGAGTAGCCCTCTAGAATAATACTGTTTGTTAAGCATCCTGGTCACAGAATTTATGTACAACGTGAGGAAAATTCAGACCTCTCATCTCCTCCTGCCACCATAACCTGAATTGACGGTACTTGTTGTTTGCAATGTATAACTATTAAACACACCTTCTCCTCCTTGATGAAAACAGTGCTGCTGAAAACATGTCATAAAACTTGTTTTTATTGTAAATGTACCAATGAATTGTAGTTTTTTGCAGGCTTGGATTCTGCCTATGTAAAATCAACTAAAACACTGAAAATCTGAACAATAACTTATTTACGATTGGTGTGTGTCTCACATTTGTACATGTACCTTTTAGGTACATAACAATGTACCTGTATGCATCTTGTATTTGAGGTATTCTCTGTGCTGAGGATTTTCTGGGCACAACTATGTAAGATCTTAACATAGCGGTGATATTAATGTTCTCTTCCCCTTTTCTCAACCATTTGGACAGCTGACAGTCAAGACAAAAATGTTGTTCTTTAGGGGTAAAAATTCAAAACTTACGAAAAAAAAAAAAGAATTTACAACTAAAAGTTTGTGCCTCAAACCTAACGATTTTTTAAGGTCGGCTTTTGGGTGATTTGGAATTACCTTCAAGAAAATGTGAAGAATCCATCTAGAAACAAACTTTAATTACATGTATTAACTGAATCAAGTTATGATGACCTTGGCAATGCTCTAAACCAATTTGCACTGATTACTGTCAGAACGGTTCTTTTTCTGTTGAAAAGTAATGGCCTATGATGTATTGGAGGCCAGATTAGATCATCCTAATGATTCTTTCTAGTCAAAGACTTTGAAATTGGAAAAATATTTAGTTGTAGTTAAGATTAGGTATAAAAGAGTGATAACTGTAATAGGTACTGAATAAAATTTCAGTAGTCAAATAGAACACTGAATTTATCATTATTTTTTTTTATAAATCACCAAGACTATCAGTCTTCCTGTACATCAAGGAAGCGTACACTAATGAAATGTGTAACAATTCTACAGTTACGTTCAATTTGTTTTTTTCCTGCACTTTGCTTTGTAGAGTGTTTCCTACCCTTTATGCATATACTTTGATATGCTAAAATTAAAATAGTTTATTGGTGAGAATCAACCTAAAATTCTGGGGCTCTAGTATGGTTTGACTCCATGTATGCTCAGAGAACCCGAAATTTAATTGAGTAGAATATTCGTATATTAAGTTGTATTGCTTTGGTCGTTCTGGATTAGGTTTTCTATAGTAGCTGTTGCCTGGATTTAAGAACAACATTCAAAAACAAGCCTTACTGATCAGAGTACTGGGCTTTTGTTATACATCTTGTTAGTGGCCTTAAGAATTGAGTTTGGAAAAACTTCTTAGTTTAGGTAGGCTTAACATGTTTTTTGGAGGTTTTTGGTTGTTTTAAGGAAAAAATTAAGGTATACTCAGCTGTGCAACAAATTCATCTTCATGGATTTTAAAGACAAAAAGGAAGCCCAATCTAATAGCCATCAGGAATGAAATTCTGCAGGAAGTTTGATCAGATAGATGAGACCAGACCTGAGAGATCAGGTGAGAATGATGTGTTGTCTTCACAAAATAGTGACAGCGGTAGGAGAAGGTATTTTTTTCCTCCGTAAATGTATTTATAATAAATGCTGATTATATGTGATTTTTACAAATACATTTTGTGTAATAATAAACAGTTTCTTGCTTTCCACAAGTGAGAAAAGTCATTTTCATATGTATCAAGCTAGATATTTCACCAATTCTCTGAATTCCAGTCTCTTCACTCTGTCTTCATATCAGAAGGTACAGTAGTTACAGTGGTGAGAGCTATGTAATTACTTGGAGGTGGGGATGAACGTTAGGACATACAAAGCTTCCAAAATCTACGGTATCCTAGGATGTCTTCTTGAACAGGACTGTGTGGTTATGTCTACATACCACAGAAATGCTTATTCCCTTATTCCTCAAGGGAAGCACTTGAATTGTACAAATAATAAGCTTACACAGAAGTTGTGTACCAATTATTTCTGTGCCTGGACTTTCAGATGTGCTTATTCAGTATTACTTCAGCTGTTCTTTAGACTCTCAGGGAATATATACAGTGCAAACTTCACTTCTTAGTTTGAGGAAAGGTGTTAAAATTGTGTTCCTGTGTCTTACATGTATGTATATTGGGAAACCTGTTTGCATGCCTGTGTTTTTGAATCTGTGTGTAGTAAAATTTTTAAGTACTAATTGTTTATCAGATTCAAGAGTTAGTATGTTGTACCAATTCTTAACTCTGAAGATACCATCTCCTGTCTAAAATGGGAAGTGTTTTAGAACTCTAATAGGTAAGTTATCCTGCATGATGTATTATGCTAGAGAAAGTTGTTAAAACAGCTTATATATTTAAGTGCCCAGGTAAAAACTTAATTTCACGGCTAATGATTAATCTTTGTGAGATGAGCTTCTTGTATTCTCTTACTGTCTGTGGACACAAGTAAAGTAGAGATGCAGCCAGAAGTCTTCAGTACTGTAAAACTGAAATCACTTTTCACAGGAAAAGGCAGAGAAAAATAATGACTTAATAAGTAACTACTTAACAAATTTACAAATAAATTATAACTTACAATGTAACAACTTGCTTGAAAAGATCAAAAGAAAATAGTGCATTTGCTGTTCTGCACTTTTTTGTTTCAATGAATTATTGTTTGCATATCTGAATATTTTGCATTGATGCCACAACTCTTCTAGCCAGTGGATTTCCTGTGCTCTCCTAATTGTAATTTGGATATAAGGATGGCTGTTGAAGAGATACAGAGATCTAGACAGTATTTTTACACACACAGTCTTCTCTCTTTTTCTTCAAGGCTTGTTAAAAGTAAGTCATGCCTGGCTGACTGTTGTGATTCTTCAGCAAGCAGCATTGATTGACCCTGTAAATTCATGTTCACCTCCAAGGTTCGTTCATGCTGGCAAGAGTTAGGAAAGTGTTCTTAGCCTTTCCAGCCAATTTGCAAATCCACACCATGAGTTGGCCTTTACACAGTAAGTTTTTGTGTGATATAAGACAGTAATCCAGGGTTGGTTTTCAGCTATTCGAATAACATGACAATAGTTCTGTGGCTTAACTGATTTGATTCTTCCTTCATTCCCAAATTAGAAACACGATCCAATTTTATATTTACTGGACATGATACCGCACTTTAACCATTTCATAAAACATTTCTCATCTTGCTTTGAGACGTCTCAAAGATGACAGCTTTTTTTGTGGGTTCTTTGTTCATCCATTGATTTATCTGTGTATCTTATCCTGTACATCTCTTTCAACTTCTTTTTAGAAAATCTGCTGTGCCTATTTTTTACGTGGCATACATTACAACTGCATTATATCCATTTCTTTCAGGAGCTTGAATGGTGGTGTATTAAGCATTTGTACGCTATCTATGGTCAGTTTAGTGGCTAAAATTTTATTGCCATTTCAGAGCTCTTCATCCACATGAAGAGAAGGATGATGACCTGTTTACAAAAGTAAGATATCTTAGCCCTACCCGCACAGTAGGGTTTGGGGGTGGTACAGGGAGCAAATACGTACATGCATGTAGCTGAACACATACTTAAAACTTTGTTTTGCCTCTCATGGACTCTTACTGTAGTTTATTAAATGGTTAAAACATACTCTATTAACAGGAAAAATGTCTGTTTTTTTCTTGAATTTTCTGAACGTTCTTAGTAAAGGCTTTTTTCCGTATGAGATTGTATGGTTTTGTAGCAAGAATTCGAGTATGTGGTCTAGGTATTGTTTGTAAGTTATAGCATAAGAGAAGTTTATTCTAGATTACTGTGAGAAAAGCTGTATAGGTAGAGCATTGAAACTGATCTTAGACAGACTTCCATCTGGATCAATTGGCTGAGGGAATGTTTTATCAGTCAGGAGTAGCCTTATAGCTCCTGTAGCTTTTCATTTTTTTCGTTCCTCTGTGTTTAATGCTTTGTGTGAAATAGTTGCTTAAGGGGGTTATTGAGATAAATAGCTGCATGGGTAGGAGCTGTTGCACAGTAAACGGGGTATTGAAAACATTACTAAAAAAGGTAGGATATTTTGATGTCACTGGTTTGTTTGGTAATCTTAAAAAGAATACAGTATGCTTTTTTAAAGTTGGTTGCATAGTAGGTGTTGAAATACATGTGTCATTGAATCAGAGTTAAATTCAAATTATCTTTACTTAACTTCTGTCAAATAATACACAATTGAAGAGGATGACACACTGTTAAGCAGAGTTCCATCCTCTGCTTATAGTTCATCTTTCTGTTAAAATAAAACCAAAATTAAAAAAAAAACAAAAAAAAAACTCCGCTGTAGAGATTTCATTCAGTGATCGTACTGTTTTAGTTGGGACTTGCAGCTTGTTGTGGCTGGAGAATTGTAATTTTTGTTGCTATTACACAGAGTTAAGTTGGGGAACAGACCCTAGGGTAAAGACACCCAGCTCTTTTGCTAGCTCTTGTTTGGAAGGCACGCTGTCTTAGCAAATCATGTACATCAGTGCTGTTCCTGAAAGCAGTGTTTACAGAACAGTATCTTCTGTCACCAGGTGCTCTAATCTGAGTATATCAAAATAAAATAAGCTTTTGTCAGAGAAAGATGATGAGGCTGACTAATTCTAAAGCAGTTCAGCAAGATCACATTCCATGTACATCAAGATGAGGAGCTTCAGCAAGTTCATGGATTTGATTTAGCTTCAGACATTGACTACAACCCAACAGTGGTTGAGGGTAGTTTATCAAACTGAAATAAGTTAAAGACAGCATAACCTATAACTGGATTTTAAGTATGTATTTTAATGTACTTAGATGTATTATGTTTCATACTTTTAGGCATCCTTCTTGGTGATTACAAGTTTTTCATAAGCAATGTTATTACCTTCCCTACTTAAAACAAAAATTGGACTTCATGCCTTTCCCCTCTCATACACTGAAATAATGTAGCTGATGAGTGGATAGAAGGAATGGAAGGGGCTTAAACTATTTTTGAATTAAATCTGTGGTGTTGTTTCTCTTTATGTGATCCTCTGTTTTGAATGAATAAAACATGTAAAAGTACCTACAACCATGTAAGTTTTTACTTCTAAGAAAAGCTGCTTTTGAGAAAAGTTAGGATGCATCTGTTTTAAAGAGTATTGATACCTGTACCTTTCTGCAGTGTGATAACACATCGTACATGTTAATGTAGACAAGCTCAAAGAAAAAAGGCTTGTCCCTCAACTTTCTCCAATCCCTTCTCCCTGCCTTCTCACCTTTAGCTATGATGGCTGTCTCAACAGTGACGAGTATTAGAATATGCTTATTTGCATGTGGCATGAATAATAATAATTATTATTTTACAAATTTAGTATCTTGCTATCAGGTGAAATCCACTATTTTTTAGAAAAATGGTTGCAGCTTTTATGGTAACTATATCATTGTAGCATATGTACAAGCTGTATTTTACAGCCATACTAATAGTGGATAAGATAGATGTGTTGGGCTGCCTTTAGTGGTTAGCTGGTTCATGGCTTGGTTTTTTCATTCTTTCTATTTTTTTTCTCTCTGCAAAGCACTTTAAAAATTGTGTTTGTGCTTATTTTGCTGTTTCACAACATAAAGAGGCCCTGAAAATGACTTGAACTTTTTTTTTCTCTGATTGCTTTTTATCTTATAAATTTAAGCTCTATCTCAATTGAATTTCTAGGGGGAATAACTTATTTTTTCATAGCACTTGTGATGTTAGTTCATCAAAATAGTGTGCAAATCACCAGTGGTCTCTGTCCAGTAGTATTTAACACAATCCCTTTCCAGAGTTACTGGTTGCTCAAATGAAGTAGGATTTCAAGGGACTAGGAGGGCTGGGAAGGGGGAAGACTGAAGCTCTTTCTTCTGTGACTTACCTTCTGTTGAATTTTGCATTGTTTTTGCTTAACTAGGTTGTATTACAGCTTATCATGGTTTCTTGGGATATCAGTCTCAAGTGTAAACAAGAAGGAATAAAATGTATCCGTCACAGGATAAAATAAAAACGCTAATCCCAGCCTTTCATGCCTCTATTAAACATCTTAAAGAAGCAAAATAGGGCACATGCCCAATTTTTTTTTGCTTTTCAGGTCTCCTTTAAGAGCAGAGACAACCATGATCCAGCAGTTATGGAGGTAGAGGCAAGTAAATGTTTTACTTACTGTAAACATTCCAATAAGTTTGTGCAAGTCAACTACAACTTGAGGAGACCCTGGGTGAAAAAGAATTTCAACCCTCCCTTCACCAGATGATAAATTTGCCTTGTATTCTTGGTGCAAGGTAAAATAGATTTAACCTTTTATTGCTTATTGACAGATTTCACTTCAGTTACACGCTATGTAATACCTAGCTGGTGTAAAAATACACCAGTTTGTATTACTAAGTTTTTTTATGATAATAGGTTCCAAAGAAAAAAAACTTCACTAATCTTCAAAATGTGAATTGTTTCGGGCAGTTCCTCACAGTGATTTTCTTTAAAGGGAAAAAATTATAAATCAGTGGCTAATATTGCTACCTCCAACTGCTGGTGTTCAAATCAGCTCTTCAGAATTCTCACTTAAATAAATTCAACAATCTCTTATGCACTTGGTAAACCTGTAATTATTTCTATGCTGGGGACATTTCTGAGACCTTATGTTAAGTGTCTCTTGAAGGTATTGCTTTTGCTCTTAAAGCAGGTTTTTTGTTCCTTTCTGAAGGTTGCATTGGAGGTTCAGGAACTATGCAACTGTATTGCTGACATATTAAAAAACAGTCAGCCTCTGAGTGCTAGTGCTCATCAGAAAATTTGACTCCTTCAAGTATGTCAGTTCTAGTACTGCTCTTAGGACAATTTTCAGTTGATACTTTCTGTCCAGTGCTGCTTGCACAGTCCCGGCTAGGAATATTTTCTCCCAAGTGACAGTTAACTGGTGATGTAAATGACTATCATGAGATGCTTTGGTGCTAAACCAGCAGAATACTAAAGCTGGGAAATTTTCCTGTCGTTTTTGAGTTCTGTGAACTGGATCACAAGCACTAGGGAGTGTCAAGGTGGGACCAGCAACACTGACTTAAAATAGCTTAAACGGTTGAGGAGCTGCACACTTCTAGGCAAAGTCTTCAAATTCACGTTGCTTTTGAATTAGTTGAGTTGGGTGACTCTGGCATGGTATGTTGCGTAGCTGTTGTTTTTAATATCTTGAGATAATCAACGTTCTGGGGTACCCAAATCACTTTTTGGACATGCAAAATATGGAACATACAGGCTTGAAATGTATTCTGTACACCACTAATGAAAGTTTTGCTGGGTTCAGTTTTCTTACTTGAATGCAGACATTTGAAACACAACAGAACTTTCTGACCATGAGTCATACTAAATGGATGCTTATTGAGAACTAGGAGGCAAAGTTCTGGAGCTCTATGCTTGGGTTTTAGTTCTCTGAAATATCAGAGCTGTTCTGGGGGAAGGGCTGGAAATTTTCTATGTTTTCAGCATCTTCTTCCTATTTGGCAGTAGTTCATTTGTGATGTCTGAACTCTTCAGTCATAATTCAGTGCAAAGATCAAAATGTAATAGTTTATACTTAAGGATGTTTTAAATTTGTTGGCAGCATACAATTGTCTCATGGAGGATATTAATGACAAGGGGCATGCTGACACTTCATTTTTACCTCACTTCTTTGAATGCTTTGTAAAGAAACTTCAAACTTGGTTAGCAAACTAATTATTTTTTGGACTTTCCTCTTCTTTATTCATCAACAAAAATACAAAATTTGCATATTTTCATAACAATAGGAGATTGTCTATTTGGGGCAGTTTTGCTCAATTTGCCTTGAGCAGTGGGGGGGGTGGGAAATGTGCTGTTGCATGTTACAGGGCTACAGTAAGGACAGGAAAAGCTAGATCAGTTCTGCTAACCTGGGAGCATGGTTCAGTGGGATAGCTAATCTGGTTTCACTGCTTGCTGCCACTGAGAGTGGATAGTCAACTCTTCCTTGCATTGCTTCAGTGCTTAGCTAGCACCTTGGTTAGCTATTGTAGCTTCCTAAATTGACTGAAATAATAATGATTAATAACGATTAGTAGTAGTTTTTGCTTCTTAATAAGCTGTATTGACCCAAAAGTGTAGTCAAATTAATAACAGTGCCAGTTTGAAAAAGGAGAGAAGGGGAAAAGGATTTCTCTGTGGTTAGTAAGTAGGAGGTCGGCACCTGTCAGTTGGCAGAAAATCTGTGATTGTGTTGTCTGTTACTGAATTGCATTTTGATTAAAGGGATTGTGCTTGTGCTTTCCTGATGAGGAGGAAATGTTTAGAATGAGGGAAGCCACCTTTCTTTTAACTCTCCAGGATGAGAGCGGAGTGTGTGGTTATGTTTGTGTTCAATTCATACACTATACTGTGTTACTTTCTAAGATGGATGAAACCTTTGTAGAACACAAAAAAGCATGTACATGATGTCTTATTCTTCCTGGCCTTTGTCTTACTACAGGCTTTTGTCATTCAGTGGTATATTAATTTAAACTATTAAACTTAGGGGCTTTTTTTTGTTGGAGGCAGGTAAGCATGTATAAATGGATATTCTGACAAAATAGAAGATGCATTTGAAACTTAATTTCAGAAGAGTAGAAGCAGTTACTTTATTTTTGTAATAAATTAGTGCCTATTTCTGATGATGCTCTGGAATCTATTAAAAATTGTTCCCTTTAAGTGCCTTTGCACTTGGTTAACTCATCAAGGATTTGCTTTTATTTTTATGGCTTTGTACTGTAATGATGTTCTGTGTGGTTCTTGTCTCCCTTCAGTTCCCGTGTTTGTGTGTTGAGATCATTTGATCTAGTAGTTCTGATTTATTTCAAGGAATCAACTTTAATTCATTAAGTTAATACTTACTGTTAATCCTGTACTTGGTGACAGATTTGGGGAGTCTTCTGTTTTCTTTGTCACACTGAAATTTCATTGTTCTAATAGCAATTAGCTGTGATTTAATTTCCATTAGTATTTTATTTTTTTTCCAATTGTCTTGACCTGGTTATTTGTTTATTTGTTAATGAAAAGAGTGAAACTATCTCATGAGGAGAGAGTAAACTGTTTAAGAACCAAAATTATTTAAATACAGACTTGTATAATCACTAAGATTATTTTACTTCTAGAATAAACTTTCTAATTTTTTTTAAAAAAGAAAAAATAGTGATAAAATGCAAGTTTAGAGTTAATATTAAGTATGTTAATTTTTTTCTGAACAGTACCTCTTCATATAGCATTTAGAAATGTTATATAAAATGCTTTGTGCTTTGTTCCACTTAGCATTGTAATACTGAACTGACTGTGGGTCCCTCTTGATGAAAAAGTAGAATAAATTATGGACAACAGCATTATGCAGTATTTATCCACTGCTTAACAGCATTACCGTAATACAAATCTAAAGCAGACAATACAAAGCTCACACAGCCCATTCCTTAAAAAACAACAAGAAACTCAGAAAAACAGCTTAAATGTAAAACTAATTTTGTTGAGAACATTTTAATTATTGAGTGAGTTTCTAGATGCAGAGCAAATCAATTAGTATACAAATGGGTTAAAGTGACTCTGAAGTTTAGCTCTTAAGTTGACTTTAACTGTAAGGAACCTCTTACCCTGTTTGGACAGCACAGTACACTTATTAACATCAGGTGAACTTACTCAGGATGTAACATAGTGTTTGTTTAACAGCAGTATTCTATGGAAAATGAGTTTGTAACATCAGTCAACCAATTTGACTGTTTTTCTTCTCCAAAAGACCCATTTTTGTGAAGAAGAAGAAAAAGAAAAAGTCAGGCGTTCCTCAAAGCAAGCCACTATTTAAGCAGTGGGATGAGAACCATGGCCAGTAATCTGCTCAGCAGTACCTTGTCATTAAGATAAAGCCCATCTGCAATCGTTTCATGAGGGCAGCTGAGTGCAGAATTAACTCTGAGCATCACTTCTGGTCTCACCCTTATCTAGTCCAAAATGCAAGGCATTCTTGTAATGTTTCTTTAAATGTGAAAATTCCAGAACTTAGTACTGCAGAAGAAATCACTGTGTGAAGAAATGTGAGAGCATGAATAACTGAGTGGCATGTTAATTATTATCATTCTGTTAGTACAAAGCACTCCTAAGTGATTACAATTTTTTTTTTTAAGTATTGCATAATAAGGCAGTATTAATGCTGCTCTATGATGGATAAGGAAATGGGAATAGTGAAGCCCAGCTGATGTTCCCTGTGTACATTTTTAAAGAAGTGTTAGGATTGTAAACACAAATTAGAAGATGACAGAATTAAAGTTGCTTATTAGGATCTTTTTGTACAAATGACCTTTCCCTTGAAGTTCATCACTATACCGTGAATGGCTTTTTTTTTTTTTTTTTTTTTAATAAATGGGATGTTAATTTCTCAGGTGAGCAACTGAGATGCAATATTTGTCAATGAAAATTTTGATTGCTTTGTTTGCTTAAGATGAGGTGAATGGAAACTGAGCTTTCAGATTACTTGGCATGTAAGTAGCAACGTATGCAAAATAGCATTTGACTTGAGCAATATTTGAGCCCAGCACATCTAGAGAATATTATGTCTGGGAGAGCATGGGGCTCCCTCATCCTCCTGCCTGTTGCAAATGGCTTGCTGCCTCCTGCTGCAGGCAGACTGTGTCTCTGCTGAAGGTGTGACTGACAGCTGGCAGCTTCCCACAAGGGGATATTCCTGTGCCCTCCTTTGTGTTCAGTCTGCTGCTTCTGGGATGTGTCACTGAGCCAGTTCAGCTTGCTAAACAGGCAGAAACTTAATCTGACAGCAGTAGTTTGCTGCTGTGTCGAACTGGCCCTGGAAGGGCTTAGAGCTTTTGCTAGTACAAAGAAGAGGGAAGAAACCCTTCCACAGAAGAAAACAACAAAACATTAAAAAAAAAAGGTGGGGGGGAGGGCGATCAAAATAGTTGGTATTAAAAGTTGATATTTAGAAAAGTTTTTTATCAGCTTCACTACAAAAGATCAGTGTTCAAGTTCATACGCACAGACCCTGCATCTGAAGTTCACAATATTCATTTAAGGAACATCTTACAAAAGTGATGTACGGTTAGCACCATGTTTCCTTGTTGGCATCAGAGGCGATTTGAATCTAATTATTCAGGATACAATTTAGCTGTCTAGATGCTTGAGAATCTTCTTGCCATCCCTGTTGGAAGCAGGAGTGATTCAGCCACCTGCTCCATTACACATCTTTGAGGAATTCTTTAGGGCAGATTCATCCCAAGAATTGAAATAAGAAAAATGATAGATGTAATCGTATCAAAACTGGTACCCCATTTTTCCTTAAGGAATGTTTGTTTCATCTTTTTGCATTTTTTAAACTTCACAGAGCATGAACAGTTTCTTTATGGCTCAGAAAGCTGTTGGAAACTAATATCTAGTTGTTTTGGCTCCTAAAATTAGTAAAATAAGCAACATGTTGGTATAAAATTGTTCATTACAAGTCTTCTGATTTTAAAAATAAGGTAACTTTTTTATTGTCTTGAACAGAAGTCAAGAGAAAAGTTTTCCTTTTGATTTTTTTTTTTCCATTCTGAAAGTAGTTCTCTGCAATTTTATAACCATATCTGAAACTTTTCTATTATATTGAGGGTTAAGAGGTGGTACTCTTCAATTTTCTTGGCACACTGAGGTTGTATTAACATGCCCAGTCTGAATTTCTGTTAAAAATGTTCTGTAGCAACATTCTTGTATACCTTTGTGCAAAGATCTGGAGTGAGCAAAATTTTACTTTTCTTGCTAAAAGTTAAGAAGTTCCTGGAAAGTTATTAAGGAGGCTTAGCAATCAGGTATTACTGTAAATGTTAACAGCATGAGAATGTGGGTAGGAGCAGTTCTCTTTTCTAGAAGTGCATAATTATTTTGTTACTCAAGTAAATGAGGGTTTGACATGACTGTCTTGTCATTTTATAACATAGTCTGCATATTATAATCCCTTAAGCCCTTCACCAAGGTTTCTGCAGAGGATTCCCTACTGATACTAGAGATACTAGCAGGTATTAGGAGATGAATAAGATTTCTCAGTGTTTTTCAATTAATGTCTTCTATGCCTCATCTTTGAGGAACCAATAGAAGACAAATAGCCAAATGGGTTGGATTTCGGGTTGGATTTTCAAGCAGAGGCTGAGTCACTGGATTCTGTAAGTGACAGACAAATCGGGATTATGGAAGCAGAGATGTAGGCATGTTAGCATTAAAATGGTGGGTGTAAGCAGCTCTATTTATTGTCATAGCTTCGAAAGGTCAATTGGCTAATACATTTTTTCTTTTTATATTTCTTTCTCCCTTTAACAGTGCTGTAAATTCAGTTTGAAGTAGAAGAAAATCAGTCATTCCTAATTTTAAAAAAAATGACATAAAATAATGTTGCTTCATCTGTTTCTTAGTCTTTTGACATAAATGAGTGAAAAATTGATGGAATTCTTGCTTTGACTATTCAGGACTAGCACCTGAAGAAAGCAAAGTTCTGTTTTGTTATTTCTTGACCCTCATGGTTTGATCAACATTGTTTCTGTGTGAAGCTGTCACAAAAGAGCTGGAGCTCTAGGGTGTTTGTGTGAGGATGAGCTTAATGGAGAAACTGATCAATTTAGCACTGAGCTCAAATTATTGAGGAGGAGAGTATTCATGCATTGACCAGATTTGCTATGCAAATCAGCAATCAAAGCTAAGCAAGACAGAGGAAATAAAACATGGATTAGAGAAAAAAAAAATGGTTGAAGTTCAGTAAAGACAGATGCCACAATTATCTGTGGTAGTTATTTTTAATGAAAGTTACACGATAGTGCTTCAAAAGAGGAAGGCGTATTTTGAAAATGTAAAATTATACTGACAATGTAAGAGCTGATCATGGTCTCGATTGAATACAAAATATCATTTGTTTTGTATATATATATTTTTTGCTTTTACTGGTGCTAGTGAGTAGTGCTACATTGATCGCACCATTGAAGATTCAGTAGCTGTAAATGGCGGTCCAAATTGCAGTACAGAAGGGTTGTTTTCTTCCCTTCTTAACGATCCAAAACAATCTCCAAAGAAATACTCAGAAGTACTATACTGTGTAGACCAGAAGAAAGAGAAAGCAATGAATTGGTATTTTTTTATCCAGCTGAGGTAGTGGTAGAACTTGTGTTTAAACGATAGAACAGTTACTCAGAAACATGAAATAGCTCTGCTATTTCCTCTAAGTTCTCAAATGGGTAATCCATAGGCTAAGAAAGCACTTTCCACCTTTGTGGTCATTGCACAGATGAAATTAAAAGATACACGAGTGGATAAGGGAAAACCAAGCAGCTCACCTTGAAATTGGACATCCAGCTTCTCAAAGTGCTATTTATACATTTTTAACCACTCATTCAGAATTGTAAAAAGCCTCTGGTCCTAGGTTAAAACAAAATGGGAACCCATCTCCTGGTCTCTTCCTTGATCTCTGGGCTAGAGATGCCTCTAGCACTCTGTATTTTACTGTTTTTTAAATCTCATGGGCAGCAATCTGCCTTCCTTCCTAACAGATCAAGTGGACAGTGCCTTGCCCAACCTGTCTTTGGCATGAGGTCAGGGCACGCCTGGAACAGCAGCATGTATTTTTTTGGCAAAAGAGGAGCTCTGGATCTGGATTGTCACTTCCTGGACAAGTGTTCCAACCACTGCACTGTTACAGTATGTTTGTGGAGCTGCAACTTCTTTCTTGAAGCAGTTTTCTTAAAGTTGCTATGCCTTGAGTTTGTTTTGAAAAGTGATGTCAGATTAGATCCTTTTGGGTGTTAACATTTTCAACTCTTCTGGTTTGAGATCCCCAGGTGGAAGACAGGTATCAGACTTTCAGTTTAATTAATACTATATTGCTTTCCGGTATGCACTTCAGCAGAGTTTTAGGCACCTTGTTAAGTTTTGTGGTAGAATACAGAGACATAAATTATAGTTAAGCAGAAATTAGTGTGATAGTTTGATGCTTGAATCTACCTAAATTGAAGTTTACTGTTTACTTATTTTGTACAGGGCTTCTAATGAGCCTTTTCAGGAACATAGTGGCGATAGTACTCCAAAATATGTTTAAAAATGAAGATAGAAACTGAACAGTAGCCCTAATAAGAAAATCCACCATAGCAAGGGTATGCCTTGGTGTGCTAGTCACCTTCCTGAGCAGAAATACAATCATTAATTAAAATGTAATGCAACTAGAGGAATGCTTAAGTAAAAATTGAGAATTGTAAGAATCTTAATATACTTTAAAAGTATATTTATTATTATATGCTGATACTGCTTTAAGAAATAACTTCTTGGGATGTAAGGGGAATAACTACTTCATGAAAACTTATATTTTTGGATATATTGTCTTTTGTTTTTAACATCCTGTCAATTATTGAGAAAATAAAACACTCCTCTGACTAGGCTAAGTTTGCTACTTCATGGTAATTTTAAATTCATGGTAATTTTAAATATTAGTATCAACAACTGCATTCCTCTCTTTAACACATACATGCAAGCATTGTGTTTATGCTATATGCGTTTTGTGTGTGAAATTCTTGCTAAATTCTTCAATATCCCTGAGGATATGTGTGCATACCAAACTTCTTACTTTCATCATCAAAACCAGAAATCAATTCAAAATAATTCAGATTATTTTCAAGAACACAATTTCAAGATAATGTTAACTGTATCCATTCTTAAGTTAAAACATATGCTTCTATATATAGCTCTTATGTGTTTCAGACAAAAGTAAGAAAACATAGTAGTTTGAAATCAGGGCAAAACCTAAAAACAAAAATTCTATTAATGCAACAGAGCTCGTTTTATGGAGAAAAATAAAAATTTGAGCAATAAAAGCTAGAGAATGCTTCTGTGAAAACAGAATACCTGCTAGTGCCTTGAAGTCCTGAAGGCAGATGCCTTGTTTTGGAATTTAGATCAGTGACTTAGGAAGGAAAATTAAATCATTGAATATTGAAGGTTTCAAATGTATGTTACTTACCCAAATTAATTATTAATGTTGAAAGAAAATTTTTATATTTAGTTATTTCACTCACTTTTGAAGTGGAATGGAAAGGGTTCATCCTTGTTTTCCTCATACATAAAGTGGTCTCTTGTTGAGGGCAGAGATTGGACAAAAAGCCTGACAAGAGAGGTCATAAATGATTTGGGTAAAGAAACTAATTTTTTTTCCATCTTTTCAATACAGAGGAGACAAAAGTGCAATGAGTACTATTAAAAATTGCTATTAGCCTGTTGCTGTCCATCAGCCTTATTTCACATTAGATTGAAAGCTGCAATGTCTTAAAAATCAGAGTAAGGATGTGCATGGAGATTCCGTATTTCTAGAATAAGATTATGGTCATAAGTAAGTCTCTTTTGGGGAGTTGGTCTTGGTGGTGTTTGCAGTTTTATCTTAAGATAATCCAGTTGGATTGTTTGCTGAAGTAATGGTCCTTCGCATATGACTTGCGTATGAAAAAGAAAGACAGGCGTATCACTCTATACTAACCCTTACTGATTAGAAAAACTCTGCGTGTTTACTGTACTCCTTTGAATTTTAAACTGCTGTTTGTGTGATGTATATTCTTCGAGGCCTATTAACAAGACTGTAAAACAATGAACCAAGTGACTCCTCTCTAATGACAGGACTGTGTGAGTCACTAACTCTACTACTTAAATGTATAAAAACTAGCTACAGCTTCAAGGTAGAATCCTTACATCCATTGCAATTTTCTCCAACTTTTAAGTGAAATATATATTCTTGATAGTATCTGAATAAGGAACAAGAGTGTTTCAGCTTCAGTTTTATAAGCTACAGCTATCTGATATGCTACTTTTACCAATTTGCTACCCTGCTTGCAAGAGATGTGGGAGGTGTCAACGTTAGGATACAAAGGCATAGACAGATCTTCAATGCAAAGTGCCAGTTGTAACACTGGTTTTGGAGTTTGTTGTTTTGACACTGATTCTGTGTGTAACATGTCTGTGGATTTGTTTCATACACCTACCCACTATATAGTTGGTAAGTGCCCGTATTGGTGAGGCTGCACAATTTGATGGGCTAGGGAGGTGACCGATCTCACAGTGGCTACTGTATTTTATATTTATATTTTATATTTATATTTTATATTTATATTTTATATTTATATTTTATTTTTATATTTTATTTTTATATTTTATTTTTATATTTTATATTTATATTTTATATTTATATTTTATATGTACTATATTTTAATATAAAAGCTTGGGCAAGCATAAGGAAAAGAAAACAAAGTCAGTTGTAAGGGGACACATCTGTTTCTTTTTCCTAATGTTTTTCCTGGATTATAATGGCCATATCATTACGGCCTGACACTCACCATCGTTTCAGCATCTTAAGATAAGTGAGTGGTTGGAGGAGGTGGTTTCATATCTGTGAAATAAAGGGAAAAGGCTCATGCTTTTTTTTTTTTTTTTTGGCTCATGCTTTTTTCATTGATGTCTTGATTTTAGATTGGCTAAGCTGTCATGAAAACTGTATCCTAAGTTAATGTTAATAATTAAATTAATAATCCTAACATCATAACAGGCTTCGGTTCTATCAAGAGCTTCTGTTGCACTCGACAGTACAGCTCGTTCCACAGATCCTTGCTGTTGTTCTTCACAGCAGCACAACTTCTGAGACAAACATGTAAGAAGAATATACTGAAGAATGCACTTGTTGCCTGTTTCACAGCAGGTTACCCTTTGGAACAGGAAGTTTTCTAGCTCGAGCAGTTCTTGTACAGCTAGAAAGATGCAGAGCAGCAGTGGTTGGAGAGTGCTGGCTTGGTCATCAAGGCTTCCTTTCTGGTTGGCAGATAGTCGTTACTGGAGCGGCTCAGTTGTGTGAAGCCACAGCTTAAAAAAGATCCAATGTGGTATCCTGTGCATGTAGGAACCAGTTTGATTGCAGAGCAGATCTGAACTTGAGGAGTGCACTTGGTTTGAATTTTGCTGAGTACCATGTCTGTGTCGGGTCTCAGAGAGACCTAGGACAGAATCCTGTTCCATGAATTTAAATATTAGGTTGTTTTATGCCATTGTTCTATTTTTTTTTTTAAATACTTAGAATATTTTTTAGGTAATGGCCTTTAACGGTGTTTGACAGATACTGGCTAGTTTAATGAGATGGAAGATACCTGATTTTTAATCCAGAATTGTCTTGAAGGGAGCCTGCTATAGAAGAATGATGGATAGTTAAAGACATAATAATACTAACTTGTCTGCCATTCAAGTTAACAGTGAGTAAGTGACTGCATTCATTTAAGCAAATAATCTTTTGCTTCTATATGAGAGAGCTTCCATCAGAATTTTTAGACATGAAGTAAGTTACTGTTTTCCCTGGCCAGGTGTTCCTCCTTCAGTATTTCTTTTGTTACATTTTTCAGCAGCTTTCTGCTTTTGAACTGCCATCATTAGAAACTCAGTAGGAGCAAAAGTCTATGTTAATTTGCCTGACTGTAACTGCACAATTAAAGCAGTTTATCAGCAGGGGTTAGGACAATCAGTGAGTTCGGATGCTTCGTGTTATAAAAATTACTTCTGTTGTTCAAACAGATACTGTAATTAGTGCATCATTTTCAACTGGTTTTCTGCAGGGCTGGCTTGGAGTTTCATCTGATGAAAACCTAAGTGCTGATTTCATATGCAGGCATCTTCTAAAGTAACAACTTGACTGAAATATTAATGTCAGGAGTATATCATACAAATACACATGTTTATACAGGTTTGGAGTGGGGTGTTGTTTTTTTAGGGTATTTTTTGTTCACCAGTCCTATCAAGATTTACTCAGATTTACTGACAAAATCAGAGGAGAAAGAGAAAAGCTATTAGGTGGACCTCCACATTTGTAAATACAACTATTATTACATGCTAGCATTTAATACCTTGCTTTTACGTGTATGAACAAGTTGCTTCATGTCAAATAATAAAGGTACGAGTATTACGTGGGCTTACATGTAATGAGTTTTCACGTGGAATAGTTTCATGAGAATGGTGAGCCAGTCTTTAAGTCGCACTTTAAGTGTTCAAAGTATGCTCCCTCATCTTCCACCTCCCTGTTGACTCTCAGTAGCCTAGTCCCTAATGATATTACTCAACTTAATTGTCCAACAGAAAATGGTGGGGGAAGTGGGAGCATGTTGGCTTGGCTCTTTGGCATGGTGCTGGGGCCAGCCCCAGTGGAGGGAGCAAGAGAGTAAGGGGAGTGAACCTTTTGAAGATGTTAGATTGGTCACAGAAAGACGTAAGGCAACAGTAGATGACATAAATGATTTTTGTTTTGCACAGGCTAGAGCTCTCATGAATACATATCAGCTGACATGGAGTGACTTTTATATCTGATGCTTCTAAGTATTTATCCTTCTTCACTTCTACATATTTATTCCTTGCATAATGTTACAGAAACCATCTGTCTTCTGAATGTTCGTTTTCAATGATCTCTTTAAGAAAAGCTCCAAAAATGAAGTGCTGTATATGAGGTTGGCAGAAAAAAATATTACAGTGTTGGACAACATGAGATCAACAAGTCATGTGGACTGCGAAGGGTTGGGAGTAATGAGTAGGTTAGGAAAGAAATTATTCTTACATTGCTCTGGCTTGGTTTTACCAGTTTGACTGTGTTGACAAAAGCTCATTAAATAATGCGTAATCGGTACTGAGTGGCTGAACAGTGTTACTCTGCTGAATGACTCATTAATTTAAACCTAACATTGTTGCACGGCTATAATGCATATTAACTCTTAAAAATACGAAAACTAGAAACAAGACTAGAATCCTCTTAAAATGAAGGAGCTTACTGATTTGTCACTATTATGTTAATTTAACTTTTGTTTTAAAATTGCTTTAAGTCAACATGTTAACATTTTTGTACGTTCGCACAATTTCTTTTTCTGTTTTTCCAGTTATTTTTAAAACATGTATTTGTGAAAGTTTTCATTATGGAACAAAAACCTTCCTCTAGAACTACTGTCAGTTGTAACGTACCTATCGCATAATTTATTAGGCAAAACACCTTGTGGTAGTTGTACTAGATAGCTAAACTTCTCTCCACATCTTACCACCTCTACTCAACTGTGAGAAGTGGCTGAGTGATTGGACTGATCTTTACATCTTAGAATAATTGTAATTAAACTTCTTAGAATGTCACTGAATTAAACCTTGCATGGTTTAAAAGAATAATGCTATTCTGATGCCTTTTAATTTTAGCATTCAATTTGACATTGCATGCAAAAATTCTTCAATTGTGCTTAGTTTTTTCATATTCTTTTTTGTAAGTCAGTAGGGAGAGCAGCTTCTTGTAATTAAATTCTGTTTTCACCATCCAATAATCTATTGCTTCAGGATAAGCGAGGATACTGAGGTACATTCTCAACATTCCCCTGTGCCAGTGGTTTTATTTATTTAAAAAGCCTTTGCTACTGAGCTGTGTTTGGATTTTCTAATGACCAACAGTGCTGGAATTTGTATGAATTATATTGGAAAAAGTGCATAGAATGGGAGTTGTACTTCTTTAATGCTATGGGCCATAGCTTTCTAAAATGAAAGAAAAATAATCCCTGTGGAAAACTTTTTTTTCTGTTCTGATCCCATTGCATTATTTTGTTGTTGTTTAATATATCCCTGCCTGTTTATAAACAGATACTGGAAAAGTACTTGTTTTCAGTTTTTCAGTTTTCTTTAATGTCATTTTAACAGCTGGAAATGACAGGATTCTACTTCATTAGTTTATTTTTTTAAAATTAGTCAATTTCTTTTTAGTTGGTGGGCAATACTTTAGGCATTTGTTGTGAGAAACAGTTGAGTTTTTAAAATGTGCTTCATGAAAATATTTTGTGATTTGGGGCCTTCTTTCTCATTTTTCCTCTTTCTTATATTTTCCCCTTTCATGATTTTGAATCTCTTGAACAATTTCAGTCAGGCTTGACAGACTTTTCTTTCTTTTGGGTTTAAAGTTTTGTGAAAACTATTGGCTAGGTAGAGGAGAGGCCTAAATTATTAACCCTGGTTGAGGGAAGGGATATAACAAGTTTTCAGTCATCTGTTTTGCTTAGTTTACAGTTAGCTTCTTATCTGTGGTCACTTTTTTTGGTCAAGTCAATAGCAGAGGTATTAAGAAAGAAGCTTTGGGATGGGATAGGAAGATACGAGTATAAATGGCCTTGAAGTATTGGGATCCAGGAAGAATAGGCCATGACTTGGAATTACTGTTGTAAAGGTGAGGTTTATGGAAAACAGGATGGAAATCAACAGGGAGAAGGACTTCATTTTTAATATTAAAGCTTGGCTGTTTAGATGCAAATCAGATTCATCCTCTGCTTGCTTTTTATCTCCTTAACAACAACAACAAAAAAAATCAAAGCATAACAACAACAAAATCCTCCTCTGCTCCCCCAGAACAAAACCTCTAACCTTTTCTCTTTTATGATTTTTTGTGGAATGAAATTTCAAGGAGTTGTAGAAAGATATTTTTTTTAAACTACTTGACCCAATGACCTTAATAGTAAGTTAAATATTGAACAGTTTCTTTAAGTCCATTATTGTGTACAGGTACCCTGAGGATAATGAGTGTATACTCACAGGCAACAGAAGGAAAACAAAATCTGTTTACAGAATTAGGCCATATTTAAGGATACTGAAATTTCTGCCAGACAAGGAACACAGTGAAATTTCATCTGCCAGTTATATTACTCTTAATGTTCTTTAATTAGGCAGACAAGATAGTTTGGTTGTAATTAAGCTCTTCTAATGCTGTTGTTCCCCAAGCTTGTGGCATAAATCATTTTATTCTCTAATTTCCTGCATCTTTTCTATCTCAATTTTTCCTGTATAATTCTTACATAAACAATTTCAGGGATGCAGCAGAACTTCACGCTGTAAATTACTTCTTGTGTACATTATGCAGTTTTGAGTATATGTAATTGAATTTATTTTCCCTCAGCCTTTTATTCAGGTTTTCTGGTTTTCTTGGTGCTATTTCTTTCTTCCATGTATGTACCCTTCCTGCTGTGCTAACGGATGTGTTTTGGCCCAAAGTAACTCTCAAGGCAATTCCTATTACTCTTTTTTACTCTGGGCAGACCTGGCAACATGGCTGAATCACTTGGTAGTGCTGCTGAAGGATGAGAGGCAATGGGCACAGACTGAAATACAGAAAAGTTCTATTTAAACATGAGAAGAAAAAAAGGCTTTTTTTTTTTTTTTAAACATGACTAGATGTCAAACATTTGAACAGGTTGTCTGGAGAGGCTGTGGAGTCTCCAACCTTGGAGATGCTCAAAACGTGGCCCTCAGCAACATGCTCTAGTTGACCCTGCCCTGAGCAGGGTGTTGGACAGGGTGATTGCCAGGTATCCCTTCTGACCTCAGCCATTCTGTTGCTTCAAGTTACTGGGTTTGTCTTAGCTGCAATTCAGTTCAAGATAGCCACCATTTCCAATTTCCTTCTGTTGTGGTTTAACCTTATCAGGCAGCTCAGCACTGCCCAGCCCACAGTCACTGTCCCCAGAAGAGATGGGGGAGAGAAGTGGAAAGATAAAAGTGCAGTAACTCATGGGTTGAGAGGAGGACAGTTCACCAGGTGGACCAACAGCCAGGCGCACAAGCAAAGCCAAGCAAGGGATCCCCTCGCTGCTTGCTTCCCATCAGCAGGCAGGGGTTCAGCCGCTCCCAGGCCAGCAGGGCTCAGCACACCGAGCAGCTCCTCGGGAGCACAAATGCTATAGTCCCAACATCCCCCCTTCCTCCTCCTTTGCCCCAGCTGAGCACGGTGCCCCATGACATGGGACATCCCTCTGGCCAGCCCAGGCTGTCCTGGCCATGTCCCCCCCCAGCTCCTGGCGCACCCCCAGCCTCCTGGCTGGCAGGGCAGCACCAGGAGCAGAGTCCTGGGCTCTGTGTGAGCAGGGCTCTGCAACAGCTGAAACATAGCGGTGATAACACCCCGATTTTCCTCAAAAACCCAAAACACAGCAATGTATTGTTCCTCTATGAAGAAAATTAAACACCGTAATGAAAATCATGACGCTTTCTAGAAAAGTTTCACAGTGAGCATCTCCTAGTCATTTCCTCCTGATAGCTATTTCATCACTTTCTCACCCAAAACAATTTCAGAACCGAATTCAAAATAACCCTTAAAGTCTCAGACCATATTTTATGAGTTTTAAGAGAACCACCTTCCAAGCAGACTTCCAAATAATACTCAGTTGACCTGTTCAGCCTTTACTGGACTGGGAAATGATGTTTTTAAGACTAGTTGCATAAAGGCAACTAGCTTAATTTAAGTAATTGTTTTACTTCAGAGAAAATGTATTTTCCCACATCTCTTCAGGGTTTAAAAGGAGAGTAAGGTAGCATAAAATGTTGCAGCTCTTAACTGCAGGTTCTCTCTTCTCCTGTGAACCTAGCCCAGCAATGCATTTTGGATCTGACTTTCTGTTGGAATTAATGACTTAGTGTATATCTGAATTTCCTGTGGTGGTGGTGTTTTGTTTTTGTTACTGTTTTTTTCTTTTTTTAAAGAAACATACAAAGAACCCCCCCAACCATTTGTGTAACTGTACACTAGACTTCTAACAAAGCAAATGACAGACATTTGCAAAACAATTAACCCACTAGGAAAGCAACTTGTTGAACAGAATTGGAGCAGTAGAAGGACTCAAAGTCAAAGTGTGTTGAGACAGAAGAAATTAGAAGCCTGTTCCTGAATGTTCCTTTTTTTTTGACTGTTTTTTTCAAAATACATTGTATGGACTTCCATTCTCCTTAAACTTTCTTTCAGTCTCACCATTTGACTTAAGAAATTGTACTCTCCACAGCAGCAAGGCTTTTATTAGTATATTAGAACACTTTAAGATCATAGTAAAGGAGCAGTAACTGTCATACACGAGTTCAGTTGTCATCTACTAGTAGCTGTGTGACTGTGTTGTGAGGTCTGACCTGATAGTGCATGTGATTATTGACCTAAAAGTGTGTGTTACACCTAAGAATAAATCATGGGGCGTGCAAGTCTTGCAAATATGTGACCTACAGTATAATCTGTGTATTATTTTAGATACAACTTTTTAAAAACTAAATAAACCCAACACTACAATGACAGAAAACTACTCATGCCACAATGGAATAATTTGAAGTACAGCATCAATATTTGAGCTGTTCTTAATCTGAAGTTCTCCAATACCAAATCACAGAGAGGCAGTCTACTTCCTATTATGTATTAAAGTATTTTTTGTTTATTCTAAAAGTTACAAGTCAGGCATACATGCACTGGAACAATATGTTTTATTTTTCTTTGCTGACAAGTAGTGAGACTTTGCATTGTGCTATTTTCATTGTAAAAGAAATCACTGGAGCGCAGCAGGCCCCTTTCTTGCCCCGTTGTCTACAAGTATTGCATTGATCATGCCGTAGGTAGCTAAAACTGCATTTAGATATCCCCTCTTTTTTAGGAACAAAACCAGCTGTTTTACGTGGGGATAATTCTCCTTGTCATTTCTCCATCTTGCTCTGAGGTGTTATGGTTGTGCAGGTTATCACAAATTTATGTTAGTAAACCTATACCTTTCCCACTCTTTGTCAGCTCACTAGCTGTCGGTGCAAGAAGAGAGCAGAATGTTCTTTGCTGTGCCTTCTGCTGGTTTAGGAACCTTATCTAATTAATCGTAATTTTAACAAAATAACTCGTATGAATATAGCTTGTCACAATTTTAAAATAAAATAACTCCCTTCTGCTTCAGATTAAAAAAAAATAGTTTACTAATAGTGGAGATTTGTTCATGATTGAGTGAAGTAGGCTGTGAATGCCTAGCGGTAGATAGTTCCTTCAGAAATTAAATTACAGCAGGGAACTTAAAACTCACCTGCACTTTGTGTCAGGATCTGTTTTATAAATGAGGGTTATTTTTCTCATATTCATTTTTCAGCTTCTGAAGTTCACAAACATTTTATAGCTACCATTGTTTAGGAAGTTACTTGGGATAACATTTCTAAGATAATCAGAAAGGTTGTTCCTAAAATAAATAAAAAAAATCACGGTGGCTGATGATAAAGGGAACTTGTGTATACGTACACGTGTTACAGGGAGAATAATGAAAAGAAATTTTCTCCAAAGTACAGATTTTTTACATAAATTCTCCATACTCCTCTCATGATTTTCCATTTTTATCCTTGTCTATTCCACAAAACATTTCAGACTTAAAGCAGATGAATTAAAGATAGAACATTCTAAGGAACAGTGCTCCTTCAGGTATTTATGAATATAAAGTACTTCATGTATTTGCTGGTATTAAATCTTTCTGATTTCCTGGAGGAATTTTAATGAAACTTAGGGTAAAGGACATATTTACAATTAACATCACTAGCTTTATTTTGTTTTTTTTTAGATGTGAATTGTGGTTAAGCCACAAATATTTATTTGTCTTACAAGCAGGAGACTTTTTTTTTAATTTCTGGTATTTTAACTCTAATTCAGTGGTTTTAAATAAATCTGTTGGGGGAGGGGGGGGTAGCTTTATTTGGATTCAGATGTTGCCATAATAAACCTTTCTCTTTTTTCTAAAGTTCTGTTTTTGTTTTTTTTTTTTCCAAAGTTTTTACACATTTTATTACATTTTAAATATTGTTGTATTTAAATTTAGCTAGCTCTATCACCTGTTTAATAAAAATGGAGTTGGAAAGTTTCTATTGGGTTGCATTAATTATTTCTGAAGGAATTGATAGTTGAAAATGTAACTTAATTACATTGATATCTGCTGTTCAAAGTATTTCTTTAAAAAAAAAAAATGTTCAGTGTGGCCTCCCTTCCTCTAAAATTGCTGCTAAGATTTATCTTTGGGATTGTTAATGCCGTTACAGATTACCTGTGTAACGGTGACTTGTTCTGTGGTCTTCTGTGGACGGTATTAAAGCAGCCTTCCCATTTCTTCCTTGTCTCTGCCCTTCATCCAGTATATGTATTTCCTTTTTGATGTTGTCTTTAATGTTTTTGAACCTTTTCTGCATGAGTATTGAAAAGCAGTTCTTGCCACTGAAGAAGAATCAGTCTTTACATCCTTTGGAGAGATTCAGCTGAGCTTTCTGTATATCACGTCTGTTTAACTTTTTTTTGAAAACATTAGGTTGCCTAACCACAAGTATGTTCTATTTATTAAACCCACAGAATGCTCCAAATACTGGTAGCAACCATATTTCTGTAGTACTTTGTGTTCTTATTTCTTTGGTTGGGAAAGGTGGTCAGAAAGCCCATTTGTTTTGTAGTTATCCTTAAAGTTTCAGAACAGA